>NW_025334101.1:105362-247262 GCF_014858855.1 Bufo gargarizans
TGGTATCGCACTGTGACATGTGACACGGGTCGCAGGATACTTCTATCACGATAGTCCATGGTATCGCACTGTGACATGTGACACGGGTCGCAGGATACTTCTATAACGATAGTCCATGGTATCGCACTGTGACATGTGACACGGGTCGCAGGATACTTCTATACGATAGTCCATGGTATCGCACTGTGACATGTGACACGGGTCGCAGGATACTTCTATAACGATAGTCCATGGTATCGCACTGTGACATGTGACACGGTCGCAGGATACTTCTATCACGATAGTCCATGGTATCGCACTGTGACATGTGACACGGGTCGCAGGATACTTCTATAACGATAGTCCATGGTATCGCACTGTGACATGTGACACGGGTCGCAGGATACTTCTATCACGATAGTCCATGGTATCGCACTGTGACATGTGACACGGGTCGCAGGATACTTCTATAACGATCTCACTGTGACATGTGACACGGGTCGCAGGATACTTCTATAACGATAGTCCATGGTATCGCACTGTGACATGTGACACGGGTCGCAGGATACTTCTATAACGATAGTCCATGGTATCGCCTGTGACATGTGACACGGGTCGCAGGATACTTCTATAACGATAGTCCATGGTATCGCACTGTGACATGTGACACGGGTCGCAGGATACTTCTATAACGATAGTCCATGGTATCGCACTGTGACATGTGACACGGGTCGCAGGATACTTCTATAACGATAGTCCATGGTATCGCACTGTGACATGTGACACGGGTCGCAGGATACTTCTATCACGATAGTCCATGGTATCGCACTGTGACATGTGACACGGGTCGCAGGATACTTCTATAACGATAGTCCATGGTATCGCACTGGTGACATGTGACACGGGTCGCAGGATACTTCTATCACGATAGTCCATGGTATCGCACTGTGACATGTGACACGGGTCGCAGGATACTTCTATAACGATAGTCCATGGTATCGCACTGTGACATGTGACACGGGTCGCAGGATACTTCTATCACGATAGTCCATGGTATCGCACTGTGACATGTGACACGGGTCGCAGGATACTTCTATCACGATAGTCCATGGTATCGCACTGTGACATGTGACACGGGTCGCAGGATACTTCTATAACGATAGTCCATGGTATCGCACTGTGACATGTGACACGGGTCGCAGGATACTTCTATAACGATAGTCCATGGTATCGCACTGTGACATGTGACACGGGTCGCAGGATACTTCTATAACGATAGTCCATGGTATCGCACTGTGACATGTGACACGGGTCGCAGGATACTTCTATCACGATAGTCCATGGTATCGCACTGTGACATGTGACACGGGTCGCAGGATACTTCTATAACGATAGTCCATGGTATCGCACTGTGACATGTGACACGGGTCGCAGGATACTTCTATCACGATAGTCCATGGTATCGCACTGTGACATGTGACACGGGTCGCAGGATACTTCTATAACGATAGTCCATGGTATCGCACTGTGACATGTGACACGGGTCGCAGGATACTTCTATAACGATAGTCCATGGTATCGCACTGTGACATGTGACACGGGTCGCAGGATACTTCTATAACGATAGTCCATGGTATCGCACTGTGACATGTGACACGGGTCGCAGGATACTTCTATCACGATAGTCCATGGTATCGCACTGTGACATGTGACACGGGTCGCAGGATACTTCTATAACGATAGTCCATGGTATCGCACTGTGACATGTGACACGGGTCGCAGGATACTTCTATAACGATAGTCCATGGTATCGCACTGTGACATGTGACACGGGTCGCAGGATACTTCTATAACGATAGTCCATGGTATCGCACTGTGACATGTGACACGGGTCGCAGGATACTTCTATAACGATAGTCCATGGTATCGCACTGTGACATGTGACACGGGTCGCAGGATACTTCTATCACGATAGTCCATGGTATCGCACTGTGACATGTGACACGGGTCGCAGGATACTTCTATAACGATAGTCCATGGTATCGCACTGTGACATGTGACACGGGTCGCAGGATACTTCTAATAAGATAGTCCATGGTATCGCACTGTGACATGTGACACGGGTCGCAGGATACTTCTATAACGATAGTCCATGGTATCGCACTGGACATGTGACCCGGGTCGCAGGTATACTTCTATACTGATAGTCCATGGTACGCACTGTGACATGTGACACGGGTCGCAGGATACTTCTATAACGATAGTCCATGGTATAGCACTGTGAACATGTGAAAGGGTCGCAGGTACTTCTATACGATAGTCCATGGTATCGCACTGTGACATGTGACAGGGTCGCAGGATATTCTATAACGATAGTCCATGGTTATCGCCACTGTGACATGTGACACGGGTCGCAGGAACTTCTATCACGATAGTCCATGGTACTGCCACTGTGACATGTGACACGGGTCGCAGGATACTTCTATCACGATAGTCCATGGTATCGCACTGTGACATGTGACACGGGTCGCAGGATACTTCTCTAACGATAGTCCATGGTATCGCACTGTGACATGTGACACGGGTCGCAGGATACTTCTATAACGATAGTCCATGGTATCGCACTGTGACATGTGACACGGGTCGCAGGATACTTCTATCACGATAGTCCATGGTATCGCACTGTGACATGTGACACGGGTCGCAGGATACTTCTATCACGATAGTCCATGGTATCGGCACTGTGACGTGACAACGGGTCGCAGGATACTTCTATAACGATAGTCCCATGGTATCGCACTGTGACATGTGACACGGGTCGCAGGATACTTCTATCAACGATAGTCCATGATATCGCACTAGTGACATGTGACACGGGTCGCAGGATACTTCTATAACGATAGTCCATGGTATCGCACTGTGACATGTGACACGGGTCGCAGGATACTTCTATCACGATGTCCATGGTATCGCACTGTGACATGTGACACGGGTCGCAGGATACTTTTATAACGATAGTCCATGGTATCGCACTGTGGACATGTGACACGGGTCGCAGGATACTTCTATCACGATAGTCCATTGTATCGCACTGTGACATGTGACACGGGTCGAGGATACTTCTATAACGATAGTCCATGTATCGCACTGTGACATGTGACACGGGTCGCAGGATACTTCTATAACGATGTCCATGGTATCGCACTGTGACATGTGACACGGGTCGCAGGATACTTCTATAATGATAGTCCATGGTATCGCACTGTGACATGTGACACGGGTCGCAGGATACTTCTATCACGATAGTCCATGGTATCGCACTGTGACATGTGACACGGGTCGCAGGATACTTCTATAACGATAGTCCATGGTATCGCACTGTGACATGTGACACGGGTCGCAGGATACTTCTATCACGATAGTCCATGGTATCGCACTGTGACATGTGACACGGGTCGCAGGATACTTCTATAACGATAGTCCATGGTATCGCACTGTGACATGTGACACGGGTCGCAGGATACTTCTATCACGATAGTCCATGGTATCGCACTGTGACATGTGACACGGGTCGCAGGATACTTCTATAACGATAGTCCATGGTATCGCACTGTGACATGTGACAACGGGTCGCAGGATACTTCTATAACGATAGTCCATGGTATCGCACTGTGACATGTGACACGGGTCGCAGGATACTTCTATAACGATAGTCCATGGTATCGCACTGTGACATGTGACACGGGTCGCAGGATACTTCTATAACGATAGTCCATGGTATCGCACTGTGACATGTGACACGGGTCGCAGGATACTTCTATAACGATAGTCCATGGTATCGCACTGTGACATGTGACACGGGTCGCAGGAATACTTCTATAGACGATAGTCCCATGGTATCGCACTGTGACATGTGACACGGGTCGCAGGATACTTCTATAACGATAGTCCATGGTATCGCACTGTGACATGTGACACGGGTCGCAGGATACTTCTATCACGATAGTCCATGGTATCGCACTGTGACATGTGACACGGGTCGCAGGATACTTCTATAACGATAGTCCATGGTATCGCACTGTGACATGTGACACGGGTCGCAGGATACTTCTATAACGATAGTCCATGGTATCGCACTGTGACATGTGACACGGGTCGCAGGATACTTCTATAACGATAGTCCATGGTATCGCACTGTGACATGTGACACGGGTCGCAGGATACTTCTATAACGATAGTCCATGGTATCGCACTGTGACATGTGACACGGGTCGCAGGATACTTCTATAACGATAGTCCCATGTATCGCACTGTGACATGTGACACGGGTCGCAGGGATACTTCTATAACGAAGTCCATGGTATCGCCACTGTGACATGTGACACGGGTCGCAGGATACTTCTATCACGATAGTCCATGGTATCGCACTGTGACATGTGACACGGGTCGCAGGATACTTCTATAACTGATAGTCCCATGGTATCGCACTGTGACATGTGACACGGGTCGCAGGATACTTCTATCAACGATAGTCCATGGTATCGCACTGTGACATGTGACACGGGTCGCAGGATACTTCTATAAGCGATAGTCCATGGTATCGCACTGTGACATGTGACACGGGTCGAAGGATACTTCTATAACGATAGTCCATGGTATCGCACTGTGACATGTGACCACGGGTCGCAGGATACTTCTATAACGATAGTCCATGGTATCGCACTGTGACATGTGACACGGGTCGCAGGATACTTCTATAACGATAGTCCATGGTATCGCACTGTGACATGTGACACGGGTCGCAGGATACTTCTATAACGATAGTCCATGGTATCGCACTGTGACATGTGACACGGGTCGCAGGATACTTCTATCACGATAGTCCATGGTATCGCACTGTGACATGTGACACGGGTCGCAGGATACTTCTATAACGATAGTCCATGGTATCGCACTGTGACATGTGACACGGGTCGCAGGATACTTCTATAACGATAGTCCATGGTATCGCACTGTGACATGTGACACGGGTCGCAGGATACTTCTATAACGATAGTCCATGGTATCGCACTGTGACATGTGACACGGGTCGCAGGATACTTCTATAACGATAGTCCATGGTATCGCACTGTGACATGTGACACGGGTCGCAGGATACTTCTATACGATAGTCCATGGTATCGCACTGTGACATGTGACACGGGTCGCAGGATACTTCTATAACGATAGTCCATGGTATCGCACTGTGACATGTGACACGGGTCGCAGGATACTTCTATAACGATAGTCCATGGTATCGCACTGTGACATGTGACACGGGTCGCAGGATACTTCTATAACGATAGTCCATGGTATCGCACTGTGACCATGTGACACGGGTCGCAGGATACTTCTATAACGATAGTCCATGGTATCGCACTGTGACATGTGACACGGGTCGCAGGATACTTCTATCACGATAGTCCATGGTATCGCACTGTGACATGTGACACGGGTCGCAGGATACTTCTATAACGATAGTCCATGGTATCGCACTGTGACATGTGACACGGGTCGCAGGATACTTCTATAACGATAGTCCATGGTATCGCACTGTGACATGTGACACGGGTCGCAGGATACTTCTATAACGATAGTCCCATGGTATCGCACTGTGACATGTGACACGGGTCGCAGGATACTTCTATAACGATAGTCCATGGTATCGCACTGTGACATGTGACACGGGTCGCAGGATACTTCTATAACGATAGTCCATGGTATCGCACTGTGACATGTGACACGGGTCGCAGGATACTTCTATAACGATAGTCCATGGTATCGCACTGTGACATGTGACACGGGTCGCAGGATACTTCTATAACGATAGTCCATGGTATCGCACTGTGACATGTGACACGGGTCGCAGGATACTTCTATAACGATAGTCCATGGTATCGCACTGTGACATGTGACACGGTCGCAGGATACTTCTATAACGATAGTCCATGGTATCGCACTGTGACATGTGACACGGGTCGCAGGATACTTCTATCACGATAGTCCATGGTATCGCACTGTGACATGTGACACGGGTCGCAGGATACTTCTATAACGATAGTCCATGGTATCGCACTGTGACATGTGACACGGGTCGCAGGATACTTCTATAACGATAGTCCATGGTATCGCACTGTGACATGTGACACGGGTCGCAGGATACTTCTATCACGATAGTCCATGGTATCGCACTGTGACATGTGACACGGGTCGCAGGATACTTCTATAACGATAGTCCATGGTATCGCACTGTGACATGTGACACGGGTCGCAGGATACTTCTATAACGATAGTCCATGGTATCGCACTGTGACATGTGACACGGGTCGCAGGATACTTCTATAACGATAGTCCATGGTATCGCACTGTGACATGTGACACGGGTCGCAGGATACTTCTATAACGATAGTCCATGGTATCGCACTGTGACATGTGACACGGGTCGCAGGATACTTCTATAACGATAGTCCATGGTATCGCACTGTGACATGTGACACGGGTCGCAGGATACTTCTATAACGATAGTCCATGGTATCGCACTGTGACATGTGACACGGGTCGCAGGATACTTCTATAACGATAGTCCATGGTATCGCACTGTGACATGTGACACGGGTCGCAGGATACTTCTATAACGATAGTCCATGGTATCGCACTGTGACATGTGACACGGGTCGCAGGATACTTCTATCACGATAGTCCATGGTATCGCACTGTGACATGTGACACGGGTCGCAGGATACTTCTATAACGATAGTCCATGGTATCGCACTGTGACATGTGACACGGGTCGCAGGATACTTCTATAACGATAGTCCATGGTATCGCACTGTGACATGTGACACGGGTCGCAGGATACTTCTATAACGATAGTCCATGGTATCGCACTGTGACATGTGGACAACGGGTCGCAGGATACTTCTATCACGATAGTCCATGGTATCGCACTGTGACATGTGACACGGGTCGCAGGATACTTCTATAACGATAGTCCATGGTATCGCACTGTGACATGTGACACGGGTCGCAGGATACTTCTATAACGATAGTCCATGGTATCGCACTGTGACATGTGACACGGGTCGCAGGATACTTCTATCACGATAGTCCATGGTATCGCACTGTGACATGTGACACGGGTCGCAGGATACTTCTATAACGATAGTCCATGGTATCGCACTGTGACATGTGACACGGGTCGCAGGATACTTCTATAACGATAGTCCATGGTATCGCACTGTGACATGTGACACGGGTCGCAGGATACTTCTATCACGATAGTCCATGGTATCGCACTGTGACATGTGACACGGGTCGCAGGATACTTCTATAACGATAGTCCATGGTATCGCACTGTGACATGTGACACGGGTCGCAGGATACTTCTATCACGATAGTCCATGGTATCGCACTGTGACATGTGACACGGGTCGCAGGATACTTCTATAACGATAGTCCATGGTATCGCACTGTGACATGTGACACGGGTCGCAGGATACTTCTATAACGATAGTCCATGGTATCGCACTGTGACATGTGACACGGGTCGCAGGATACTTCTATAACGATAGTCCATGGTATCGCACTGTGACATGTGACACGGGTCGCAGGATACTTCTATAACGATAGTCCATGGTATCGCACTGTGACATGTGACACGGGTCGCAATTAGGATACGGTCTATAACGATAGTCCATGGTACTAGCACTGTGACATGTGACACGGGTCGCAGGATACTTCTATAACGATAGTCCATGGTATCGCACTGTGACATGTGACACGGGTCGCAGGATACTTCTATAACGATAGTCCATGGTATCGCACTGTGACATGTGACACGGGTCGCAGGATACTTCTATAACGATAGTCCATGGTATCGCACTGTGACATGTGACACGGGTCGCAGGATACTTCTATAACGATAGTCCCTGGTATCGCACTGTGACATGTGACACGGGTCGCAGGATACTTCTATCACGATAGTCCCATGGTATCGCACTGTGACATGTGACACGGGTCGCAGGATACTTCTATAACGATAGTCCATGGTATCGCACTGTGACATGTGACACGGGTCGCAGGATACTTCTATAACGATAGTCCATGGTATCGCACTGTGACATGTGACACGGGTCGCAGGATACTTCTATAACGATAGTCCATGGTATCGCACTGTGACATGTGACACGGGTCGCAGGATACTTCTATCACGATAGTCCATGGTATCGCACTGTGACATGTGACACGGGTCGCAGGATACTTCTATAACGATAGTCCATGGTATCGCACTGTGACATGTGACACGGGTCGCAGGATACTTCTATAACGATAGTCCATGGTATCGCACTGTGACATGTGACACGGGTCGCAGGATACTTCTATCACGATAGTCCATGGTATCGCACTGTGACATGTGACACGGGTCGCAGGATACTTCTATAACGATAGTCCATGGTATCGCACTGTGACATGTGACACGGGTCGCAGGATACTTCTATAACGATAGTCCATGGTATCGCACTGTGACATGTGACACGGGTCGCAGGATACTTCTATAACGATAGTCCATGGTATCGCACTGTGACATGTGACACGGGTCGCAGGATACTTCTATAACGATAGTCCATGGTATCGCACTGTGACATGTGACACGGGTCGCAGGATACTTCTATAACGATAGTCCATGGTATCGCACTGTGACATGTGACACGGGTCGCAGGATACTTCTATAACGATAGTCCATGGTATCGCACTGTGACATGTGACACGGGTCGCAGATACTTCTATCACGATAGTCCATGGTATCGCACTGTGACATGTGACACGGGTCGCAGGATACTTCTATAACGATAGTCCATGGTATCGCACTGTGACATGTGACACGGGTCGCAGGATACTTCTATCACGATAGTCCATGGTATCGCACTGTGACATGTGACACGGGTCGCAGGATACTTCTATAACGATAGTCCATGGTATCGCACTGTGACATGTGACACGGGTCGCAGGATACTTCTATAACGATAGTCCATGGTATCGCACTGTGACATGTGACACGGGTCGCAGGATACTTCTATCACGATAGTCCATGGTATCGCACTGTGACATGTGACACGGGTCGCAGGATACTTCTATAACGATAGTCCATGGTATCGCACTGTGACATGTGACACGGGTCGCAGGATACTTCTATAACGATAGTCCATGGTATCGCACTGTGACATGTGACACGGGTCGCAGGATACTTCTATAACGATAGTCCATGGTATCGCACTGTGACATGTGACACGGGTCGCAGGATACTTCTATCACGATAGTCCATGGTATCGCACTGTGACATGTGACACGGGTCGCAGGATACTTCTATAACGATAGTCCATGGTATCGCACTGTGACATGTGACACGGGTCGCAGGATACTTCTATCACGATAGTCCATGGTATCGCACTGTGACATGTGACACGGGTCGCAGGATACTTCTATAACGATAGTCCATGGTATCGCACTGTGACATGTGACACGGGTCGCAGGATACTTCTATCACGATAGTCCATGGTATCGCACTGTGACAGTGACACGGGGTCGCAGGATACTTCTATAACGATAGTCCATGGTATCGCACTGTGACATGTGACACGGGTCGCAGGATACTTCTATAACGATAGTCCATGGTATCGCACTGTGACATGTGACACGGGTCGCAGGATACTTCTATCACGATAGTCCATGGTATCGCACTGTGACATGTGACACGGGTCGCAGGATACTTCTATAACGATAGTCCATGGTATCGCACTGTGACATGTGACACGGGTCGCAGGATACTTCTATAACGATAGTCCATGGTAGTCGCACTGTGACATGTGACAAGGGTCGCAGGATACTTCTATAACGATAGTCCATGGTATCGCACTGTGACATGTGACACGGGTCGCAGGATACTTCTATCACGATAGTCCATGGTATCGCACTGTGACATGTGACAAGGGTCGCAGGATTACTTCTATAACGATAGTCCATGGTATCGCACTGTGACATGTGACACGGGTCGCAGGATACTTCTATAACGATAGTCCATGGTATCGCACTGTGACATGTGACACGGGTCGCAGGATACTTCTATCACGATAGTCCATGGTATCGCACTGTGACATGTGACACGGGTCGCAGGATACTTCTATAACGATAGTCCATGGTATCGCACTGTGACATGTGACACGGGTCGCAGGATACTTCTATAACGATAGTCCATGGTATCGCACTGTGACATGTGACACGGGTCGCAGGATACTTCTATAACGATAGTCCATGGTATCGCACTGTGACATGTGACACGGGTCGCAGGATACTTCTATAATGATAGTCCATGGTATCGCACTGTGACATGTGACACGGGTCGCAGGATACTTCTATACGATAGTCCATGGTATCGCACTGTGACATGTGACACGGGTCGCAGGATACTTTCTATCACGATAGTCCATGGTATCGCACTGTGACATGTGACACGGGTCGCAGGATACTTCTATCACGATAGTCCATGGTATCGCACTGTGACATGTGACACGGGTCGCAGGATACTTCTATAACGATAGTCCATGGTATCGCACTGTGACATGTGACACGGGTCGCAGGATACTTCTATAACGATAGTCCATGGTATCGCACTGTGACATGTGACACGGGTCGCAGGATACTTCTATAACGATAGTCCATGGTATCACACTGTGACATGTGGACACGGGTCGCAGGATACTTCTATCACGATAGTCCATGGTATCGCACTGTGACATGTGACACGGGTCGCAGGATACTTCTATACGATAGTCCATGGTATCGCACTGTGACATGTGACACGGGTCGCAGGATACTTCTATAACGATAGTCCATGGTATCGCACTGTGACATGTGACACGGGTCGCAGGATACTTCTATAACGATAGTCCATGGTATCGCACTGTGACATGTGACACGGGTCGCAGGATACTTCTATAACGATAGTCCATGGTATCGCACTGTGACATGTGACACGGGTCGCAGGATACTTCTATAACGATAGTCCATGGTATCGCACTGTGACATGTGACACGGGTCGCAGGATACTTCTATCACGATAGTCCATGGTATCGCACTGTGGACATTTTTTTTTTTTTTTTTTCCATGGTATTCTACTAACTGTAGGCCATTGACTACGGGTCGCAGGATACTTCTATAACGATAGTCCATGGTATCGCACTGTGACATGTGACACGGGTCGCAGGATACTTCTATCACGATAGTCCATGGTATCGCACTGTGACATGTGACACGGGTCGCAGGATACTTCTATAACGATAGTCCATGGTATCGCACTGTGACATGTGACACGGGTCGCAGGATACTTCTATAACGATAGTCCATGGTATCGCACTGTGACATGTGACACGGGTCGCACGATACTTCTATAACGATAGTCCATGGTATCGCACTGTGACATGTGACACGGGTCGCAGGATACTTCTATAATGATAGTCCATGGTATCGCACTGTGACATGTGACACGGGTCGCAGGATACTTCTATAACGATAGTCCATGGTATCGCACTGTGACATGTGACACGGGTCGCAGGATACTTCTATAACGATAGTCCATGGTATCGCACTGTGACATGTGACACGGGTCGCAGGATACTTCTATCACGATAGTCCATGGTATCGCACTGTGACATGTGACACAGGTCGCAGGATACTTCTATAACGATAGTCCATGGTATCGCACTGTGACATGTGACACGGGTCGCAGGATACTTCTATAATGATAGTCCATGGTATCGCACTGTGACATGTGACACGGGTCGCAGGATACTTTCTATAATGATAGTCCATGGTATCGCACTGTGACATGTGACACGGGTCGCAGGATACTTCTATAACGATAGTCCATGGTATCGCACTGTGACATGTGACACGGGTCGCTCGATACTTCTATAATGATAGTCCATGGTATCGCACTGTGACATGTGACACGGGTCGCAGGATACTTCTATAATGATAGTCCATGGTATCGCACTGTGACATGTGACACGGGTCGCAGGATACTTCTATCACGATAGTCCATGGTATCGCACTGTGACATGTGACACGGGTCGCAGGATACTTCTATAACGATAGTCCATGGTATCGCACTGTGACATGTGACACGGGTCGCTCGGATACTTCTATAACGATAGTCCATGGTATCGCACTGTGACATGTGACACGGGTCGCCGGATACTTCTATAACGATAGTCCATGGTATCGCACTGTGACATGTGACACGGGTAGCAGGATACTTCTATCACGATAGCTCCATGTATCGCACTGTGACATGTGACACGGGTCGCAGGATACTTCTATAACGATAGTCCATAGTATCGCACTGTGACATGTGACACGGGTCGCAGGATACTTCTATAACGATAGTCCATGGTATCGCACTGTGACATGTGACTACGGGTCGCAGGATACTTCTATAACGATAGTCCATGGTATCGCACTGTGGACATGTGACACGGGTCGCAGGATACTTCTATCACGATAGTCCATGGTATCGCACTGTGACATGTGACACGGGTCGCAGGATACTTCTATAACGATAGTCCATGGTATCGCACTGTGACATGTGACACAGGTCGCAGGATACTTCTATAACGATAGTCCATGGTATCGCACTGTGACATGTGACACGGGTCGCAGGATACTTCTATAATGATAGTCCATGGTATCGCACTGTGACATGTGACACGGGTCGCAGGATACTTCTATAATGATAGTCCATGGTATCGCACTGTGACATGTGACACGGGTCGCAGGATACTTCTATAACGATAGTCCATGGTATCGCACTGTGACATGTGACACGGGTCGCTCGATACTTCTATAATGATAGTCCATGGTATCGCACTGTGACATGTGACAAGGGTCGCAGGATACTTCTATAACGATAGTCCATGGTATCGCACTGTGACATGTGACACGGGTCGCAGGATACTTCTATAACGATAGTCCATGGTATCGCACTGTGACATGTGACACGGGTCGCAGGATACTTCTATCACGATAGTCCATGGTATCGCACTGTGACATGTGACACGGGTCGCAGGATACTTCTATAACGATAGTCCATGGTATCGCACTGTGACATGTGACACGGGTCGCTCGATACTTCTATAACGATAGTCCATGGTATCGCACTGTGACATGTGACACGGGTCGCAGGATACTTCTATCACGATACTCCATGGTATCGCACTGTGACATGTGACACGGGTCGCAGGATACTTCTATAACGATAGTCCATAGTATCGCACTGTGACATGTGACACGGGTCGCAGGATACTTCTATAACGATAGTCCATGGTATCGCACTGTGACATGTGACACGGGTCGCAGGATACTTCTATAACGATAGTCCATGGTATCGCACTGTGACATGTGACACGGGTCGCAGGATACTTTTATAACGATAGTCCATGGTATCGCACTGTGACATGTGACACGGGTCGCAGGATACTTCTATAACGATAGTCCATGGTATCGCACTGTGACATGTGATACGGGTCGCAGGATACTTCTATAACGATAGTCCATGGTATCGCACTGTGACATGTGACACGGGTCGCAGGATACTTCTATAACGATAGTCCATGGTATCGCACTGTGACATGTGACACGGGTCGCAGGATACTTCTATAACGATAGTCCATGGTATCGCACTGTGACATGTGACACGGGTCGCAGGATACTTCTATAACGATAGTCCATGGTATCGCACTGTGACATGTGACACGGGTCGCACGATACTTCTATAATGATAGTCCATGGTATCGCACTGTGACATGTGACACGGGTCGCAGGATACTTCTATAACGATAGTCCATGGTATCGCACTGTGACATGTGACACGGGTCGCAGGATACTTCTATCACGATAGTCCATGGTATCGCACTGTGACATGTGACACGGGTCGCAGGATACTTCTATAATGATAGTCCATGGTATCGCACTGTGACATGTGACACGGGTCGCAGGATACTTCTATAACGATAGTCCATGGTATCGCACTGTGACATGTGACACGGGTCGCAGGATACTTCTATAACGATAGTCCATGGTATCGCACTGTGACATGTGACACGGGTCGCAGGATACTTCTATCACGATAGTCCATGGTATCGCACTGTGACATGTGACACGGGTCGCAGGATACTTCTATAACGATAGTCCATGGTATCGCACTGTGACATGTGACACGGGTCGCAGGATACTTCTATAACGATAGTCCATGGTATCGCACTGTGACATGTGACACGGGTCGCAGGATACTTCTATCACGATAGTCCATGGTATCGCACTGTGACATGTGATACGGGTCGCAGGATACTTCTATAACGATAGTCCATGGTATCGCACTGTGACATGTGACACGGGTCGCAGGATACTTCTATAACGATAGTCCATGGTATCGCACTGTGACATGTGACAAGCTGCGACTGCAACACGACAGTAGCGAAGAATCCATCCAGTGGCAGCTTGTCCCATGTCACAGTGCGATAACATGGACTCTCATTATAAAAGTAGGGGGCACAGCCAGGCATATTACTGCCTGTGAAGGGGGCACAGCCAGGCATATTACTACCTGTTAGGGGGCACAGCCGGGCATATTACTACCTGTGAAGGGGGCACAGCCGGGCATATTACTGCCTGCGAAGGGGGCACAGCCGGGCATATTACTACCTGTTAAGGGGGCACAGCCAGGCATATTACTACCTGTTAAGGGGGCACAGCCAGGCATATTACTACCTGTTAAGGGGGCACAGCCGGGCATATTACTGCCTGTTAAGGGGGCACAGCCGGGCATATTACTACCTGTTAAGGGGGCACAGCCAGGCATATTACTGCCTGTGAAGGGGGCACTTAAATGGGCATATTACTGTCAGAGAGCACTTCACTGGGCATAACTACTGTGAGGGGCACATATCTGGTATAACTACTGTGAGGGGGCACATATCTGGACATAACTACTGTGAGGGGGCACATATCTGTATAACTACTGTGAGGGGGCACATATCTGGTATAACTACTGTGAGGGGGCACATATCTGGACATAACTACTGTGAGGGGGCACATATCTGGTATAACTACTGTGAGGGGGCACATATCTGGACATAACTACTGTGAGGGGGCACATATCTGGACATAACTACTGTGAGGGGCACATATCTGGTATAACTACTGTGAGGGGGCACATATCTGGTATAACTACTGTGAGGGGGCACATATCTGGACATAACTACTGTGAGGGGCACATATCTGGTATAACTACTGTGAGGGGCACATATCTGGTATAACTACTGTGAGGGGGCACATATCTGGTATAACTACTGTGAGGGGGCACATATCTGGACATAACTACTGTGAGGGGGCACATATCTGGACATAACTACTGTAACTACTGTGAGGGGGCACATATCTGGACATAACTACTGTGAGGGGGCACATATCTGGTATAACTACTGTGAGGGGCACATATCTGGTATAACTACTGTGAGGGGGCACATATCTGGTATAACTACTGTGAGGTGGCACATATCTGGACATAACTACTGTGAGGGGGCACATATCTGGTATAACTACTGTGAGGGGGCACATATCTGGTATAACTACTGTGAGGGGGCACATATCTGGACATAACTACTGTGATGGGGGCACATATCTGGTATAACTACTGTGAGGGGCACATATCTGGTATAACTACTGTGAGGGGCACATATCTGGACATAACTACTGTGAGGGGGCACATATCTGGTATAACTACTGTGAGGGGCACATATCTGGTATAACTACTGTGAGGGGGCACATATCTGGACATAACTACTGTGAGGGGGCACATATCTGGACATAACTACTGTGAGGGGGCACATATCTGGACATAACTACTGTGAGGGGGCACATATCTGGTATAACTACTGTGAGGGGCACATATCTGGTATAACTACTGTGAGGGGGCACATATCTGGTATAACTACTGTGAGGGGGCACATATCTGGACATAACTACTGTGAGGGGGCACATATCTGGTATAACTACTGTGAGGGGGCACATATCTGGTATAACTACTGTGAGGGGGCACATATCTGGACATAACTACTGTGAGGGGGCACATATCTGGTATAACTACTGTGAGGGGCACATATCTGGTATAACTACTGTGAGGGGCACATATCTGGACATAACTACTGTGAGGGGGCACATATCTGGTATAACTACTGTGAGGGGCACATATCTGGTATAACTACTGTGAGGGGGCACATATCTGGACATAACTACTGTGAGGGGCACATATCTGGTATAACTACTGTGAGGGGCACATATCTGGTATAACTACTGTGAGGGGGCACATATCTGGTATAACTACTGTGAGGGGGCACATATCTGGTATAACTACTGTGAGGGGCACATATCTGGTATAACTACTGTGAGGGGGCACATATCTGGACATAACTACTGTGAGGGGCACATATCTGGTATAACTACTGTGAGGGGCACATATCTGGTATAACTACTGTGAGGGGCACATATCTGTGTATAACTACTGTGAGGGGGCACATATCTGGTATAACTACTGTGAGGGGGCATATATCTGGACATAACTACTGTGAGGGGCACATATCTGGTATAACTACTGTGAGGGGGCACATATTTGGCCATAACTACTGTAAGGGGGCACATATTTGGCCATAACTACTGTAAGGGGGCACATATCTGGTATAACTACTGTGAGGGGCACATATCTGGTATAACTACTGTGAGGGGGCACATATCTGTGTATAACTACTGTGAGGGGGCACATATCTGGTATAACTACTGTGAGGGGGCATATATCTGGACATAACTACTGTGAGGGGCACATATCTGGTATAACTACTATGAGGGGGCACATATCTGGTATAACTACTGTGAGGGGCACATATCTGGCCATAACTACTGTAAGGGGGCACATATCTGGTATAACATGTAGATTGTTAGCCTCGCGGGCAGGGCCCTCTCTCCTTCTGTACCCGTCTGTAACTCGTCTTGTTCATGCTTAGTGCAATTGTCTGTATTATGTATGTGCACCGCTTATCATATGTACAGCGCCAGGGATGGAATGGCACTTTAAAGGGGTTTTCTCATCTCAGACAATGGGGGCATATCGCTAGGCTATGCCCCCATTGTCTTATAGGTGCGGGCACCTATATCAAGAACGGAGCCCCGAAAGTGAAGGAGAGCGCACTGCGCATGCGCAGCCGCCCTCCATTCATTTCTATGGGGTCGCCAAAAATAGCCGAGCAATGGCTGTGCTATTGCCGTCTGCCCCATAGAAATGAATGGGAGCATGGGCCGCGCATGCGCGACACGCTCCCATTCACTTCTATGGGAGAGGCGGGGATTAGCGCTTGGTGGTGGATGGACCCCGAGAAGTCTGGGGTCCTCCAGCCACATCGCTCCCCGCTCTGTTCTCAAAATAGGTGCGGGTCCCAGCGGTGGGACCCGCACCTATCTGACAATGGGGGCATATCCTAGCGATATGTCCCCATTATCTAAGATGGGAATACCCCTTTAATAATAATAACTACTGTGAGGGGCACATATCTGGTATAACTACTGTGAGGGGGGCACATATCTGGTATAACTACTGTAAGGGGGCACATATCTGGTATAACTACTGTGAGGGGGGCACATATCTGGTATAACTACTGTAAGGGGGCACATATCTGGAATAACTTCTGTAAGGGGGGCACATATCTGGTATAACTACTGTGAGGGGGCACATATCTGGTATAACTACTGTGAGGAGGCACATATCTGGAATAACTTCTGTAAGGGGGGCACATATCTGGTATAACTACTGTAAGGGGGGCACATATCTGGTATAACTACTGTGAGGGGGCACATATCTGGTATAACTACTGTGAGGGGGGCACATATCTGGTATAACTACTGTAAGGGGGCACATATCTGGAATAACTTCTGTAAGGGGGGCACATATCTGGTATAACTACTGTGAGGGGGCACATATCTGGTATAACTACTGTGAGGGGGCACATATCTGGAATAACATCTGTAAGGGGGGCACATATCTGGTATAACTACTGTAAGGGGGGCACATATCTGGTATAACTACTGTGAGGGGGGCACATATCTGGTATAACTACTGTTAGGGGGCACATATCTGGCCATAACTACTGTGAGGGGGCACATATCTGGTATAACTACTGTGAGGGGGCCACATATCTGGTATAACTACTGTGAGGGGGCACATATCTGGCCATAACTACTGTGAGGGGGCACATATCTGGCCATAACTACTGTGAGGGGCACATATCTGGCCATAACTACTGTGAGGGGGCACATATCTGGTATAACTACTGTGAGGGGGCCACATATCTGGTATAACTACTGTGTGGTGACATAAAGGAGGAATAATTAGGGGGCATTTAGGGGACTGGGATTAGGTGTTTAATTAAGTTTTGGGCGGAGTTAGAGCCATGGCCTAGTGCGGAAAAAATTAGCCGTGGATGTCTTTCTTCCTTCTTATAAAAGATTGGGAGGTATGCCTTTAGGAGGGGCCCCCAGGTCTCCGCAGGGTTGAGGGGAGGAAGGGGTCGTGCAGTGGAGACTTCATGAAGGCGATGGAGCTTTGTCCTGCAGAAAAATCATGGTTTTCTTGATGAAAACCTTTTCCTGGACCACTGCTTGAGGAAAGTGTCTTCTAAAAACTGTCAGTGGGTAGTATCGATACCAGCCCACAGCCGTGGTGGCGTCTGAGTGGAAGGGGAGCTCTGTGCCCGTTACTGACCCACCACGGGCCCCTCCATCTGCTCCATCAAGAGTCTTTCTCATCTCATCAGTTTATCTGTCTTCATACATTTCTTGGCCCGGTCCTGACGTCTTGTCCAGTGGTGGTCGGGTCTCTGAGCACTGGACACCTTGTACTTCTGGGCCCTCCAAGGAGGCTGCAGTTCTGGAATGACAGCTCTGGAGGAGAATGGCTTCCTGGTCGCATCACGTTTCATTATTCTCAAATCTTTGACAGTTAATTTGTGTCTTTCTCAACACATTTCTTACGACCTCATTGACTACTTGCAACAAAACTTTTGATGGTTCTGTGGTCATGCCCCCATATCTTAGCAATTTCAAAAGTGTTGCGTCCCTCTAAAAGACTTCCAGCAACTTTTTAACTTTTCAGACTCAGTTAAATCTCGTTTTTGCCCCGTTTTCCTAGAGGAATAATAATAATTATGCACACCTTGATATAGAGTCTTGATCTCCTGAGGACAACCCCCCCCATTACAGACACATCACCTGATCTACTTCAATCTTATAAGCATTCACAGTTATCCAGCTTGGACTTGGAAAATATGCAGAAAATGATGATCGGGTCAAAACACTCACCTGCCTAATAATTGTGCACACAATGTATCTACATGTTTCACACACTCAGACCTCCTGCGGTTCTCTTACATTGGATCCTTCAGTTTATTGGAGTCACAGGCGGCTGGAGTGTTACGACGCATCCCATTGGTTACCACAGCCTAGACCCCACCTCACCTTCATCCGCTCTATGTCCACCTCCATCTTCAGCTGCTCCACGTCTTTTCGGGCTTCAGCGATTTTGGCTAAATTGTTCGACATTCTACAATAAAGTAACAAGAACAGCATGATGTAAAATACAGGACACTGCAGTGCCAAAAGTATGTGAACCCCCTCCAGACTGTAACCACTGCTATAGACAAGGTCTTCTATTGGTTTACAGACCCCAATCCATGATGTCCTGGATGAAGAGGAGTCCTGGTGCAGTGCCCTGGACGAAGAGGAGTCCTGGGGCCGTGCCCTGGACGAAGAGGAGTCCTGGGGCCGTGCCCTGGACGAAGAGGAGTCCTGGGGTCGTGTCCTGGATAAGGAGGAGTCCTGGGGCCATGTCCTGGATGAAGAAGAGTCCTGGTGCTGTGTCCTGGATGAAGAGGAGTCCTGGGGCCATGTCCTGGATAAAGAGGAGTCCTGGAAGTAGAGGAGTCCTGGTGCCATGTCCTGGATGAAGAGTAGTCTTCGTGCCGTGTCCTGGATGAAGAGGAGTCCTGGGGCCATGTCCTGTATGAAGAAGAGTCCTGGTGCTGTGTCCTGGGTGAAGAGGAGTCCTGGGGCCGTGCCCTGGATGAAGAGGAGTCCTGGGGCCGTGCCCTGGATGAAGAGGAGTCCTGGGGCCGTGCCCTGGATGAAGAGGAGTCCTGGGGCCGTGCCCTGGATGAAGAAGAGTCCTGGTGCTGTGTCCTGGATCCGTGCCCTGGATGAAGAAGAGTCCTGGTGCTGTGTCCTGGATGAAGAGGAGTCCTGGGGCCATGTCCTGGATAAAGAGGAGTCCTGGAAGTAGAGGAGTCCTGGTGCCATGTCCTGGATGAAGAGTAGTCTTGGTGCCGTGTCCTGGATGAAGAGGAGTCCTGGGGCCATGTCCTGTATGAAGAAGAGTCCTGGTGCTGTGTCCTGGGTGAAGAGGAGTCCTGGGGCCGTGCCCTGGATGAAGAAGAGTCCTGGGGTCGTGTCCTGATAAGGAGGAGTCCTGGGGCCTTGTCCTGGATGAAGAAGAGTCCTGGTGCTGTATCCTGGATGAAGAGGAGTCCTGGGGCTATGTCCTGGATAAAGAGGAGTCCTGGAAGTAGAGGAGTCCTGGTGCCATGTCCTGGATGAAGAGTAGTCTTGGTGCTGTGTCCTGGATGAAGGAGTCCTGGGGCCATGTCCTGTATGAAGAAGAGTCCTGGGGCCGTACCCTGGATGAAGAGGAGTCCTGGGGGCCGTGCCCTGGATGAAGAGGAGTCCTGGGGGCCGTGCCCTGGATGAAGAGGAGTCCTGGGGGCCGTGCCCTGGATGAAGAGGAGTCCTGGGGCCGCGCCCTGGATGAAGAGGAGTCCTGGGGCCGTGCCCTGGATGAAGAGGAGTCCTGAGGCCGTGCCCTGGATGAAGAGGAGTCCTGAGGCCGTGCCCTGGATGAAGAGGAGTCCTGGGGCCGTGCCCTGGATGAAGAGGAGTCCTGGGGCCGTGCCTTGGATGAAGAGGAGTCCTGGGGCCGTGCCCTGGATGAAGAGGAGTCCTGGGGTCGTGTCCTGATAAGGAGGAGTCCTGGGGCCTTGTCCTGGATGAAGAAGAGTCCTGGTGCTGTATCCTGGATGAAGAGGAGTCCTGGGGCTATGTCCTGGATAAAGAGGAGTCCTGGAAGTAGAGGAGTCCTGGTGCCATGTCCTGGATGAAGAGTAGTCTTGGTGCTGTGTCCTGGATGAAGGAGTCCTGGGGCCATGTCCTGTATGAAGAAGAGTCCTGGGGCCGTACCCTGGATGAAGAGGAGTCCTGGGGGCCGTGCCCTGGATGAAGAGGAGTCCTGGGGGCCTGTCCTGGATGTAGAGGAGTCCTGGTGCCATGTCCTGGATGAAGAGTAGTCTTGGTGCCGTGTCCTGGATGAAGAGGAGTCCTGGGGCCGTACCCTGGATGAAGAGGAGTCCTGGGGGCCGTGCCCTGGATGAAGAGGAGTCCTGGGGGCCGTGCCCTGGATGAAGAGGAGTCCTGGGGCCGTGCCCTGGATGAAGAGGAGTCCTGGGACAGTGCCCTGGATGAAGAGGAGTCCTGGGGCCGTGCCCTGGATGAAGAGGAGTCCTGGGGCCGTGCCCTGGGGCCATGTCCTGGATGAAGAAGAGTCCTGGTGCTGTGTCCTGGATGAAGAGGAGTCCTGGGGCCATGTCCTGGATAAAGAGGAGTCCTGGGGCCGTGCCCTGGGGCCTTGTCCTGGATGAAGAAGAGTCCTGGTGCTGTATCCTGGATGAAGAGGAGTCCTGGGGCTATGTCCTGGATAAAGAGGAGTCCTGGAAGTAGAGGAGTCCTGGTGCCATGTCCTGGATGAAGAGTAGTCTTGGTGCTGTGTCCTGGATGAAGGAGTCCTGGGGCCATGTCCTGTATGAAGAGGAGTCCTGGGGCCGTACCCTGGATGAAGAGGAGTCCTGGGGGCAGTGCCCTGGATGAAGAGGAGTCCTGGGGGCATGTCCTGGAAGTAGAGGAGTCCTGGTGCCATGTCCTGGATGAAGAGTAGTCTTGGTGCCGTGTCCTGGATGAAGAGGAGTCCTGGGGCCGTACCCTGGATGAAGAGGAGTCCTGGGGGCCGTGCCCTGGATGAAGAGGAGTCCTGGGGCCGTGCCCTGGATGAAGAGGAGTCCTGGGACAGTGCCCTGGATGAAGAGGAGTCCTGGGGCCGTGCCCTGGATGAAGAGGAGTCCTGGGGCCGTGCCCTGGGGCCATGTCCTGGATGAAGAAGAGTCCTGGTGCTGTGTCCTGGATGAAGGAGTCCTGGGGCCATGTCCTGTATGAAGAAGAGTCCTGGGGCCGTACCCTGGATGAAGAGGAGTCCTGGGGGCCGTGCCCTGGATGAAGAGGAGTCCTGGGGGCATGTCTTGGAAGTAGAGGAGTCCTGGTGCCATGTCCTGGATGAAGAGTAGTCTTGGTGCCGTGTCCTGGATGAAGAGGAGTCCTGGGGCCATGTCCTGTATAAAGAAGAGTCCTGGTGCTGTGCCCTGGGTGAAGAGGAGTCCTGGGGCCGTGCCCTGGATGAAGAGGAGTCCTGGGGCCGTGCCCTGGATGAAGAGGAGTCCTGGGGCCGTGCCCTGGATGAAGAGGAGTCCTGGGGCCGCGCCCTGGATGAAGAGGAGTCCTGGGGCCGTGCCCTGGATGAAGAGGAGTCCTGGGGCCGTGCCCTGGATGAAGAGGAGTCCTGGTGCTGTGTCCTGGATGAAGGAGTCCTGGGGCCATGTCCTGGATGAAGAGGAGTCCTGGGGGCATGTCCTGGAAGTAGAGGAGTCCTGGTGCCATGTCCTGGATGAAGAGTAGTCTTGGTGCCGTGTCCTGGATGAAGAGGAGTCCTGGGGCCATGTCCTGTATAAAGAAGAGTCCTGGTGCTGTGCCCTGGGTGAAGAGGAGTCCTGGGGCCGTGCCCTGGATGAAGAGGAGTCCTGGGGCCGTGCCCTGGATGAAGAGGAGTCCTGGGGCCGTGCCCTGGATGAAGAGGAGTCCTGGGGCCGTGCCCTGGATGAAGAGGAGTCCTGGCGCTCAGTATTGACAGTTACAGATGAGTCTTACACCCCACACATTTTGGCTCTCGTCGGTTCAGTTTCCACTCCTTTAGCCTCGGCTGTTTGACTCCTTAGGATCATCTCTTACAGGTGACCGGGATGAAATGACCAGTAGAAGAGGTGAAATCTGGGGTGACTGTCACTTACCTCTTCACTGTCTATGGGCGTCACCTAGGAGAGGCTGCTAACCAGTGATTAGACAGAGGGGTGCACATACTTTTGGCCATGCACGTATAGAAGGCAGCAGGTGTGCGATATGTCCCTGCAGGCAGCAGATCACCCCGGGGAGCAGGCAATCACAGCAGCAATTACACCGCCGAGCACAAACCTTCCCCCATCATAATGGGAGTGTGTGGAGCTGGTAGAGCAGACTTTAGTGCGTCAGGGGGGCCCGCACCTCTATACAACACAAACGGGGCCCCTCATAGAATTATCAGCAATCTATTCATTCAGGGGCTGTTATGTGGAGGGATAAGGCAGGTGATATTGTGCCTCATAGGGTTCTGCAGAGCATCGCTCCCACAGGGCTTTACACCAGGGCTGATAACAGAGGACAATGGAGCTGCAGCAGATCTGTCACACTGAACGGACTGATCAGGTCTGTGCAGTATGGTGGGGGCACATACTGTTAGTCTATATGCACCATGATGATTACCCCCCCTCCATGATGTAGTTTCCCCCCTCCATGATGTAGGTTACCCCCCTCCATGATGTAGGTCACCCCCCTCCATGATGTAGGTTACCCCCCTCCATGATGTAGGTTACCCCCCTCCATGATGTAGGTTACCCCCCTCCATGATGTAGGTTACCCCCCTCCATGATGTAGATTACCCCCTCCATGATGTAGGCTACCCCTTCCATGATGTAGGTTACCCCCTCCATGATGTAGGTTACCCCCTCCATGATGTAGGTTACCCCCCTCCATGATGTAGGTTTCCCCCCTCCATGATGTAGGTTACCCCCCTCCATGATGTAGGTTACCCCCCTCCATGATATGATTACCCCCCTCGATGATGTAGATTACCCCCTCCATGATGTAGGTTACCCCCTCCATGATGTAGATTACCCCCTCCATGATGTAGGTTACCCCCCTCCATGATGTAGGTTACCCCCCTCATTATTTGTGTAGAGAGTAATCATTGTGTCACCTAAGACTCCTGGTCGGGAGGAATGGATTAGTTTGAGCTCCTTCATCTCCCGGTCACCTGCCCTCCTCAGCCCCCGGTGTACCCACCTGTATCTGCAGGGCGAGCAGGACGGCGGTGCCGGCTCCAGGCTTCTTCTCCAGGTACTGACAGGTGGCCTCCTGCATGATGACTGTCTCCAGAGAGAGGGCGGAGAAGACAGACGTCACCTCATTGTTCTGCTGCAGAAAAGGCACCTGAGCATCTGCTCCACCACACATCGCCTCCTGTAGAAACCCGTGTACATACAGTGCATTGGGAAAGTCCTCACACCCAGGGGCGGCCCGGGGCTCTCTAGCCCACACGGGCCCCTCCCTCCATTTTAGTTTTAGTTGTTTTCTGTATGAAGAGGCTGCTTTGTCTATGACATCACATTCATCGCTCACACGGTCTCGGTGCAGCTCTGTCCATCTGAGTGATTGGGGCTGATCTGTGATACCGAGCGCAGTGCTATCACATGGACAGCGCTGAGCAGAGAGGCTGCGGTGCTCCGTGAGCGTCACGGTCTCTTCCTCGGCCGTATGACATCGTTCACACGGTCTCGGTGCAGCTCTGTCCATCTGAGTGATTGGGGCTGATCTGTGATACCGAGCGCAGTGCTATCACATGGACAGCGCTGAGCAGAGAGGCTGCGGTGCTCCGTGAGCGTCACGGTCTCTTCCTCGGCCGTATGACATCGTTCACACGCTCTCGGTGCAGCTCTGTCCATCTGAGTGATTGGGGCTGATCTGTGATACCGAGCGCAGTGCTATCACATGGACAGCGCTGAGCAGAGAGGCTGCGGTGCTCCGTGAGCGTCACGGTCTCTTCCTCGGCCGTATGACATCGTTCACACGCTCTCGGTGCAGCTCTGTCCATCTGAGTGATTGGGGCTGATCTGTGATACCGAGCGCAGTGCTATCACATGGACAGCGCTGAGCAAAGAGGCTGCGGTGCTCCGTGAGCGTCACGGTCTCTTCCTCGGCCGTATGACATCGTTCACACGCTCTCGGTGCAGCTCTGTCCATCTGAGTGATTGGGGCTGATCTGTGATACCGAGCGCAGTGCTATCACATGGACAGCGCTGAGCAGAGAGGCTGCGGTGCTCCGTGAGCGTCACGGTCTCTTCCTCGGCCGTATGACATCGTTCACACGCTCTCGGTGCAGCTCTGTCCATCTGAGTGATTGGGGCTGATCTGTGATACCGAGCGCAGTGCTATCACATGGACAGCGCTGAGCAGAGAGGCTGCGGTGCTCCGTGAGCGTCACGGTCTCTTCCTCGGCCGTATGACATCGTTCACACGCTCTCGGTGCAGCTCTGTCCATCTGAGTGATTGGGGCTGATCTGTGATACCGAGCGCAGTGCTATCACATGGACAGCGCTGAGCAGAGAGGCTGCGGTGCTCCGTGAGCGTCACGGTCTCTTCCTCGGCCGTATGACATCGTTCACACGCTCTCGGTGCAGCTCTGTCCATCTGAGTGATTGGGGCTGATCTGTGATACCGAGCGCAGTGCTATCACATGGACAGCGCTGAGCAGAGAGGCTGCGGTGCTCCGTGAGCGTCACGGTCTCTTCCTCGGCCGTATGACATCGTTCACACGGCCTCGGTGCAGCTCTGTCCATCCGAGTGATTGGGGCTGATCTGTGATACCGAGCGCAGTGCTCTCACATGGACAGCGCTGAGCAAAGAGGCTGCGGCGCTCACTGGGACATCGCGGTCTCCAGGCGTCGGACCCCCACCATCTCATAACTCTCTGAGTACAGATGTCATAGATGTTACCTGCAGTCCTATGTAACACCCCACATAACACAGTGGACTATTGTGTTATCTGGGCTGTTACATAGGACTGCAGGTGACATCTACAAATTAAAACCTTAGCCCGCTCTACATATAGGGGAATACGGCACCGCATACCTCTTACATCCAGGGACATCTCCTGTAGACCTGCTCTTCCCTCTTCTCCTCCTCCGTCTGACCCAGACCACCATGACACATTCTTACAGACGCATCTGGTCTCTGCAGAGTTTGTGACAGACACGGTAGATTTCTCATAATTGGGGTCATTTATCAAACTGGTGTAAAGTAGAACTGGGTTAGGTGCCCGCAGCAACCAATCAGATTCCACCTTTCATTTTCCAAAGGAGCTGTCAAATCTGAAAGGTGGAATCTGATTGGTTGCTATGGGCCCCTCAGCCAGTTATACTGTACACCAGTCTGATAAATTATCCCAAAGGTCCCTATAGAGTCTACAGCAGCTATAATGTCCCCTAGAGACCCCCAGTAATAATGCCACCCTATACTGTGCTCCAGGTAATAATGCCTGTATAGTGTCCCCAAAAATAATGTCTCATAATAGTAACTTCCCCCACACTGCCCCATATAGTAATTCCTCCCACACTGCCCCATATAGTAATTTCCCCCACACTGCCCCATATAGTAATTTCCCCCACACTGCCCCATATAGTAATTTCCCCCACACTGCCCCCATATAGTAATTCCTCCACACTGCCCCATATAGTAATTTCCCCCACACTGCCCCATATAGTAATTTCCCCCACACTGCCCCATATAGTAATTTCCCCCACACTGCCCCATATAGTAATTTCCTCCACACTGCCCCATATAGTAATTTCCCCCACACTGCCCCATATAGTAATTTCCCCCACACTGCCCCATATAGTAATTTCCCCACACTGCCCCATATAGTAATTTCCCCCACACTGCCCCATATAGTAATTTCCCCCACACTGCCCCATATAGTAATTTCCCCCACACTGCCCCATATAGTAATTTCCCCCACACTGCCCCATATAGTAATTTCCCCCACACTGCCCCATATAGTAATTTCCCCCACACTGCCCATATAGTAATTTCCCCCACACTGCCCCATATAGTAATTTCCCCCACACTGCCCCATATAGTAATTTCCCCCACACTGCCCCATATAGTAATTTCCCCCACACTGCCCCATATAGTAATTTCCCCCACACTGCCCCATATAGTAATTTCCCCCACACTGCCCCATAGTAATTTCCCCCACACTGCCCCATATAGTAATTTCCCCCACACTGCCCCATATAGTAATTTCCCCCACACTGCCCCATATAGTAATTTCCCCCACACTGCCCCATATAGTAATTTCCCCCACACTGCCCATATAGTAATTTCCCCCACACTGCCCCATATAGTAATTTCCCCCACACTGCCCCATATAGTAATTTCCCCCACACTGCCCCATATAGTAATTTCCCCCACACTGCCCCATATAGTAATTTCCCCCACACTGCCCCATATAGTAATTTCCCCCACACTGCCCCATATAGTAATTTCCCCCACACTGCCCCATATAGTAATTTCCCCCACACTGCCCCATATAGTAATTTCCCCCACACTGCCCCATATAGTAATTTCCCCCACACTGCCCCATATAGTAATTTCCCCCACACTGCCCCATATAGTAATTTCCCCCACACTGCCCCATATAGTAATTTCCCCCACACTGCCCCATATAGTAATTTCCCCCACACTGCCCCATATAGTAATTTCCCCCACACTGCCCCATATAGTAATTTCCCCCACACTGCCCCATATAGTAATTTCCCCCACACTGCCCCATATAGTAATTTCCCCCACACTGCCCCATATAGTAATTTCCCCCACACTGCCCCATATAGTAATTTCCCCCACACTGCCCCATATAGTAATTTCCCCCACACTGCCCCATATAGTAATTTCCCCCACACTGCCCCATATAGTAATTTCCCCCACACTGCCCCATATAGTAATTTCCCCCACACTGCCCCATATAGTAATTTCCCCCACACTGCCCCATATAGTAATTTCCCCCACACTGCCCCATATAGTAATTTCCCCCACACTGCCCCATATAGTAATTTCCCCCACACTGCCCCATATAGTAATTTCCCCCACACTGCCCCATATAGTAATTTCCCCCACACTGCCCCATATAGTAATTTCCCCCACACTGCCCCATATAATTTCCCCCACACTGCCATATAGTAATTTCCCCCACACTGCCCCATATAGTAATTTCCCCCACACTGCCCCATATAGTAATTTCCCCCACACTGCCCCATATAGTAATTTCCCCCACACTGCCCCATATAGTAATTTCCCCCACACTGCCCCATATAGTAATTTCCCCCACACTGCCCCATATAGTAATTTCCCCCACACTGCCCCATATAGTAATTTCCCCCACACTGCCCATATAGTAATTTCCCCCACACTGCCCCATATAGTAATTTCCCCCACACTGCCCCATATAGTAATTTCCCCACACTGCCCCATATAGTAATTTCCCCCACACTGCCCCATATAGTAATTTCCCCCACACTGCCCCATATAGTAATTTCCCCCACACTGCCCCATATAGTAATTTCCCCACACTGCCCCATATAGTAATTTCCCCCACACTGCCCCATATAGTAATTTCCCCCACACTGCCCCATATAGTAATTTCCCCACACTGCCCCATATAGTAATTTCCCCACACTGCCCCATATAGTAATTTCCCCCACACTGCCCCATATAGTAATTTCCCCCACACTGCCCCATATAGTAATTTCCCCCACACTGCCCCATATAGTAATTTCCCCCACACTGCCCCATATAGTAATTTCCCCCACACTGCCCCATATAGTAATTTCCCCCACACTGCCCCATATAGTAATTTCCCCCACACTGCCCCATATAGTAATTTCCCCCACACTGCCCATATAGTAATTTCCCCCACACTGCCCCATATAGTAATTTCCCCCACACTGCCCCATATAGTAATTTCCCCCACACTGCCCCATATAGTAATTTCCCCACACTGCCCCATATAGTAATTTCCCCCACACTGCCCCATATAGTAATTTCCCCCACACTGCCCCATATAGTAATTTCCCCCACACTGCCCCATATAGTAATTTCCCCCACACTGCCCCATATAGTAATTTCCCCCACACTGCCCCATATAGTAATTTCCCCCACACTGCCCCATATAGTAATTTCCCCCACACTGCCCCATATAGTAATTTCCCCCACACTGCCCCATATAGTAATTTCCCCCACACTGCCCCATATAGTAATTTCCCCCACACTGCCCCATATAGTAATTTCCCCCACACTGCCCCATATAGTAATTTCCCCCACACTGCCCATATAGTAATTTCCCCCACACTGCCCCATATAGTAATTTCCCCCACACTGCCCCATATAGTAATTTCCCCCACACTGCCCCATATAGTAATTTCCCCCACACTGCCCCATATAGTAATTTCCCCCACACTGCCCCATATAGTAATTTCCCCCACACTGCCCCATATAGTAATTTCCCCACACTGCCCCATATAGTAATTTCCCCCACACTGCCCCATATAGTAATTTCCCCCACACTGCCCATATAGTAATTTCCCCCACACTGCCCCATATAGTAATTTCCCCCACACTGCCCCATATAGTAATTTCCCCCACACTGCCCCATATAGTAATTTCCCCCACACTGCCCCATATAGTAATTTCCCCCACACTGCCCCATATAGTAATTTCCCCCACACTGCCCCATATAGTAATTTCCCCCACACTGCCCCATATAGTAATTTCCCCCACACTGCCCCATATAGTAATTTCCCCCACACTGCCCCATATAGTAATTTCCCCCACACTGCCCCCATATAGTAATTTCCCCCACACTGCCCCATATAGTAATTTCCCCCCACACTGCCCCATATAGTAATTTCCCCCACACTGCCCCATATAGTAATTTCCCCCACACTGCCCCCATAGTAGTAATTTCCCTACTGCCCCATATAGTAATTTCCCAAACACTGCCCGCATAAAGTAATTTCCCCCACACTGCCCCATATAGTAATTTCCCCACACTGCCCCATATAGTTAATTTTCTCCACACTGCCCCATATAGTATTTCCCCCACACTGCCCATATAGTAATTTCCCCACACTGCCCCATATAGTAATTTCCCCACACTGCCCCATATAGTAATTCCCCCACACTGCCCCATATAGTAATTTCCCCCACACGCCCCATATAGTAATTTCCCCCACACTGCCCCATATAGTAATTTCCCCACACTGCCCCATATAGTAATTTCCCCCACACTGCCCCATATAGTTAATTTCCCCCACACTGCCCCATATAGTAATTTCCCCCACACTGCCCCATATAGTAATTTCCCCCCACACTGCCCCATATAGTAATTTCCCCCACACTGCCCCATATAGTAATTTCCCCCAACACTGCCCCATATAGTAATTTCCCCCCACACTGCCCCATATAGTAATTCTCCCACACTTGCCCATATAGTAATTTCCCCACACTGCCCCATATAGTAATTTCCCCCCACGACTGCCCCATATAGTAATTTCCCCACACGCCCCCTTAGTAATTCCCCACACTGCCCCATATAGTAATTTCCCCCACACTGCCCCATAAGTAATTTCCCCCCACACTGCCCCATATAGTAATTTCCCCACACTGCCCCATATAGTAATTCCCCCACACTGCCCCATATAGTATGTTCTCCCACACTGCCCACCATATAGTAATTCCCCCACACTGCCCCAATAGTAATTTCCCCCACACTGCCCATATAGTAATTTCCCCACCACTGCCCCTATAGTAATTTCCCCCACGACTGCCCCATATAGTAATTTCCCCCACACTGCCCCATATATTAATTCCCCCACACTGCCCCATATAGTAATTTCCCCACACTGCCCCATATAGTAATTTCCCCCACACTGCCCTATGATCACATTCTCTTCCCCCACACTATATAGTAATTTCCCCCACACTGCCCCATATAGTAATTTCCCCCACACTGCCCCATATAGTAATTTCCCCACACTGCCCCATATAGTAATTTCCCCCACACTGCCCCATATAGTAATTTCCCCACACTGCCCCATATAGTAATTTCCCCCACACTGCCCCATATAGTAATTTCCCCCACACCCCATATAGTAATTTCCCCCACACTGCCCCATATAGTAATTTCCCCCACACTGCCCCATATAGTAATTTCCCCCACATGCCCCATATAGTAATTTCACCCACACTGCCCCATATAGTAATTTCCCCCACACTGCCCCATATAGTAATTTCCCCCACACTGCCCCATATAGTAATTTCCCCCACACTGCCCCATATAGTAATTTCCCCCACACTGCCCCATATAGTAATTTCCCCCACACTGCCCCATATAGTAATTTCCCCCACACTGCCCCATATAGTAATTTCCCCCACACTGCCCCATATAGTAATTTCCCCCACACTGCCCCATATAGTAATTTCCCCACACTGCCCCTATAGTAATTTCCCCACACTGCCCCATATAGTAATTTCCCCCACACTGCCCCATATAGTAATTTCCCCCACACTGCCCCATATAGTAATTTCCCCCACACTGCCCCATATAGTAATTTCCCCCACACTCCCATATAGTAATTTCCCCCACACTGCCCCATATAGTAATTTCCCCCACACTGCCCCATATAGTAATTTCCCCCACACTGCCCATATAGTAATTTCCCCACACTGCCCCATATAGTAATTTCCCCCACACTGCCCCATATAGTAATTTCCCCCACACTGCCCCATATAGTAATTTCCCCCACACTGCCCCATATAGTAATTTCCCCCACACTGCCCCATAGTAATTTCCCCCACACTGCCCCATATAGTAATTTCCCCACACTGCCCCATATAGTAATTTCCCCCACACTGCCCCATATAGTAATTTCCCCCACACTGCCCCATATAGTAATTTCCCCCACACTGCCCCATATAGTAATTTCCCCCACACTGCCCCATATAGTAATTTCCCCCACACTGCCCCATATAGTAATTTCCCCCACACTGCCCCATATAGTAATTTCCCCCACACTGCCCCATATAGTAATTTCCCCCACACTGCCCCATATAGTAATTTCCCCACACTGCCCCATATAGTAATTTCCCCCACACTGCCCCATAGTAATTTCCCCCACACTGCCCCATATAGTAATTTCCCCCACACTGCCCCATATAGTAATTTCCCCCACACTGCCCCATATAGTAATTTCCCCCACACTGCCCCATATAGTAATTTCCCCCACACTGCCCCATATAGTAATTTCCCCCACACTGCCCCATATAGTAATTTCCCCCACACTGCCCCATATAGTAATTTCCCCCACACTGCCCCATATAGTAATTTCCCCCACACTGCCCCATATAGTAATTTCCCCCACACTGCCCCATATAGTAATTTCCCCCACACTGCCCCATATAGTAATTTCCCCCACACTGCCCCATATAGTAATTTCCCCCACACTGCCCCATATAGTAATTTCCCCCACACTGCCCCATATAGTAATTTCCCCCACACTGCCCCATATAGTAATTTCCCCCACACTGCCCCATATAGTAATTTCCCCACACTGCCCCATATAGTAATTTCCCCCACACTGCCCCATATAGTAATTTCCCCCACACTGCCCCATATAGTAATTTCCCCCACACTGCCCCATATAGTAATTTCCCCCACACTGCCCCATATAGTAATTTCCCCACACTGCCCCATATAGTAATTTCCCCCACACTGCCCCATATAGTAATTTCCCCCACACTGCCCCATATAGTAATTTCCCCCACACTGCCCCATATAGTAATTTCCCCCACACTGCCCCATATAGTAATTTCCCCCACACTGCCCCATATAGTAATTTCCCCACACTGCCCCCATATAGTAATTCCCCCACACTGCCCCATATAGTAATTTCCTCACACTGCCCCCATATAGTAATTCCCCCCACACTGCCCCATATAGTAATTTCCCCCACACTGCCCCATATAGTAATTTCCCCCACACTGCCCCATATAGTAATTTCCCCCCACACTGCCCCATATAGTAATTTCCCCCACACTGCCCCCACATAGTAATTTCCCCCACACTGCCCCCATATAGTAATTCCTCCCACACTGCCCCATATAGTAATTTCCCCCACACTGCCCCATATAGTAATTTCCCCCCACACTGCCCCATATAGTAATTTCCCCTCACACTGCCCCATATAGTAATTTCCCCCACACTGCCCCATATAGTAATTCCCCCACACTGCCCCATATAGTAATTTCCCCTACACTGCCCCCATATAGTAATTTCCCCCGCACTGCCCCATATAGTAATTTCCCCCACACTGCCCCATATAGTAATTTCCCCACACTGCCCCATATTGTAATTTCCCCCACACTGCCCCATATAGTAATTCCTCCCACACTGCCCCATATAGTAATTTCCCCCACACTGCCCCATATAGTAATTTCCCCCACACTGCCCCATATAGTAATTTCCCCCACACTGCCCCATATAGTAATTTCCCCCACACTGCTCCATATAGTAATTTCATATAGTAATTTCCCCCACACTGCTCCATATAGTAATCCCCCACACTGCCCATATAGTCATTTCCCCCACACTGCTCCATATAGTAATCCCCCCCCATATAGTAATTTCCCCCACACTACCCCATATAGTAATTTCCCCCACACTACCCCCATATAGTAATTTCCCCCACACTGCCCCATATAGTAATTTCCCCCACACTTCCCCTTATAGTAATTTCCCCCACACTGCCCCATATAGTAATTTCCCCCACACCGCCCCATATAGTAATTTCCCCCACACTGCCCCCATATAGTAATTCCCCCCCACACTGCCCCATATAGTAATTTCCCCCTACACTGCCCATATAGTAATTTCCCCCCACATCGCCCCATATAGTAATTTCCCCCCACACTGCCCCCATATAGTAATTTCCCCCACACCGCCCCATATAGTAATTTCCCCCACACTGCCCCTGGGATTTCACTACCGCATAGGAGTATGTGGGCGTTCGGGTTTGCGCTGGGCCCCCCAGGGATGCCGAGCCCGGGGCTACCGACACGAACGCCCCTATTATAATCCGCAACTGCTCACACCCCTCAGTACAGTGCATCCGGAAAGTCTTCACACCCCTCAGTTCAGTGCACCCGGAAAGTCCTCACACCCCTCAGTGTCCTCACATTCTGCTCTCTCGCTCCTTGTGCTATCAGTTCCCCATCGTTCTGCCCTCAGTCCCCAGAATGAGAAAGTGAGAAGAAGGTGAGAAATCTTCACTAATTTACTGAGAGGGGAAAATAACATCTCACATGGGCAAAAGTCTTCACACCCTTTACTCGGGACATAAGTCTTCAGCCCCTTTACTCAGGACATAAGTCTTCAGCCCCTTTACTCGGGACATAAGTCTTCAGCCCCTCTGGCAGTGATTCCAGCCTCCAGTCTTCTTGATGCCACGAGGTTTACACCTGGATTTGGGGATTTTCAGCCGTTCTTCTCTGCAGGTCCTCTCCATCTCTGTCAGGTTGGACAGGGGCCGTTGGTGGACAGCCATCTTCAGAGATGTTCCATTGGGTTCAGGGCTCTGGCTGTGGCCCCTCAAGGACATTCCCAGAGCCGTCCCTCAGCCGCTCCTGTGTTGTCCTGGCCGTGTGCTTAGACCCATTGTCTTGTTGGAAGGAGAACCTTCTGCCCAGTCTGAGGTCCAGAGGTCTGGATCAGGTCCCCAGTAAGATTATCTGTGTACTTTGCTCCATTCAGCTTTCCCTCCAACCTGACCGGTCTGCCTGTCCCCCAGCATGCTTCACTGTAGGGATGGTATGGGGCAGAGGATGAGCAGCGCCTGGTCTCCTCCAGACATGATGCTGCCCCCACCATGCTTCACTGTAGGGATGGTATTGGGCAGGAGATGAGCTGCGCCTGGTCTCCTCCATACATGACACTGCCATCACCATGCTTCACTGTAGGGATGGTATTGGGTAGGTGATGAGCGGTGCCTGGTCTCCTCCAGACATGATGCTGCCACCACCATGCTCACTGTAGGGATGGTATTGGGTAGGTGATGAGCAGTGCCTGGTGTCCTCCAGACATGATGCTGCCACCACCATGCCTCACTGTAGGGATGGTATTGGGCAGGAGATGAGCGGCGCCTGGTCTCCTCCAGACATGATGCTGCCCCCACCATGCTTCACTGTAGGGATGGTATTGGGCTGGTGATGAGCGGCACCTGGTCTCCCCCCAGACATGATGCTGCCACCACCATGCTTCACTGTAGGGATGGTATTGGGCAGGAGATGAGCGGCGCCTGGTCTCCTGCAGACATGATGCTGCCCCCACCATGCTTCACTGTAGGGATGGTATTGGCAGGTGATGAGCGGCACCTGGTTTCCCCCAGACATGATGCTGCCCCAACCATGCTTCACTGTAGGGATGGTATTGGGCAGGTGATGAGCGGCGCCTGGTCTCCTCCAGACATGATGCTGCCACCACCATGCTTCACTGTAGGGATGGTATTGGGCGGGTGATGAGCGGCGCCTGGTCTCCTCCAGACATGATGCTGCCCCCACCATGCTTCACTGTAGAGATGGTATTGGGCGGGTGATGAGCGGCGCCTGGTCTCCTCCAGACATGATGCTGTCACCACCATGCTTCACTGTAGGGATGGTATTGGGCACGTGATGAGCGGCGCCTGGTCTCCTCCAGACATGTAGGGATGGTATTGGACCCAGCAGCCGCCCCTCCCCCACCTAGCACAAGGGAAGGAAAGGGTTAACCAGCTAGCTCTTGCAGGGTATGCATGTCTATGATGAGGTCAATGAGGTAGAGAAAGGGTTAATAATCCAAATTCAGGGGCTGTAATAGTGGGAAAGGGTTAATGAATAGACTCTCATCTCAGCTTCTGCGCTCCCAGTGCACACGAGCCGCCACACCTTCCGCGCCGCAGTGTCTGCCGTCCAGTGGGTCTCTCAATCCTCTGCCGACTGGACTCATTTCTCCAGGTGCCCCGATGACTCCCCTCCCCTGCGGGGGCTCACAGGTGCCCCGGCGACTCCTCTCTCCTGCGGAGGGTCACAGGTGTGCGGGTGACTCCCCTCCTCTGCAGGAGGCTTACAGGTGCGCCGGCGACTCCTCTCTTCTGCGGAGGGTCACAGGTGTGCGGGTGACTCCCCTCCCCTGCGGGAGGCTTACAGGTGCGCCGGCGTCTCCTCTCTCCTGCGGGGGGGGGGGTCACTGGTTCCCAGGCTCCAGGGGTAAATCTTTTCGGGGGACTTCCTTATGGCTCTGGATGCAGCAGATTTATCCCATCCATGTGAACAGCGGTCAGCACGTGCTGCAGGAGATGTGGACGCTCACGTATTTCCATCCACCATCAGTTCTTAATGTCACCAAGATGTTCCAGCCACCGCGATCGTTTACATAAGGGGTTTCCAGTCCAGTGCATGGAACACCCTCATCATCCTCATAGTCCTCACCACACCCTCATCATCCCATCTCCTCAGTCTTCAGGATCAGTCCTGTGGGAGACGTGCTCCTGGGATTCGGGACATCAGACGGGCGGCCAGGCCTCGGGGCCGCAACACGATTATCTGAATGAGGCCCAGGGATGGAAGTGCCTGCACATGGCGGTGGTTTTTCACACATCTGTACTTTTTGGTGGATCTGTCACCGCCAGTTCTGTGAGAAGGTCTGGCAGACGTTTTTCTCTACCTCTTGTATTATGTTCTTTGTTTTGGTTTCACTTTCTCATCTCCTTTCCTTCTGCCAGGTATCACTTATTTAGAATAATCCTCTTTCCTTTATATCCCCTCCCATACTGCCTTACTTTGCGGTTTATACTACTTCCTGGATGAGGTGTTCACTGCTGGAGGCTGCTTCTGCTGTTTGTTCAGATAAGTCATTTACTTTATTGTATTTCCTTGCTGGCTTAATTCTATGTGACCCTGACTCCGTCTGTATTAAGTGCAGGGAGCCGGTGGTCGTGTCACCTCACTTTTATAGGGTTTTCAGGCGTCACACAGTATTAGGTACGCGGACATGCAATTGTCTACCATACAGACCTTTGTATGTGCTTAGCAGTCAGGGAGAGCTCTTAGGGTTCTATAGGGCTCACCTATAAGCTCCTTAGTTTGGGATCAAGCCAGTCGCTCGTTTATTTATATGTTCCAGCTATCTGCTAACTTCACCTGTGACATTATAAACCACCATAACCATCTTAAGCATGGATCTGGTTTCAGCCTTGATTGACCGCATGCAAGGTCTTTCGCTGGAGGTAGCAGATCTCCGTAAAACTGTGTCTCAGTTTCAGATGACTGGTTCTGCTGGCGTTCATGGAGTTTGTTCCGAGCCTGAGATCTCGCTCCCGGATACGTTCCCCGGGGGTAGTGAGAATTTTGTTCACTTTAGAGAGGCTTGCAAACTCCACTTTCGCCTACTTCCCCATTACTCTGGTGATGAAGAGCAGAGGGTGGGGATCATCATCTCGCTGCTCAGGGATAACACAGTCTTTGGCCATTTTGCTGCCGGTGGGGGCACGGCCCCTCCGATCGGTGGATGAATTTTTTGTAGCCCTGGGGCAGATATATGATGATCCGGATCGTATTTCTCTGGCTGAATCTAAACTGCATCTTTTATGCCAGGGTAAACACTCCGCAGAGATATATTGTTCTGAATTTCGGAGATGGGCAGCTTATACTGGTTGGAATGATGCTGCACTCCAAAGTCAATTTTGCCATGGTCTTTCGGAAAGATTGAAAGATGCATTCGCTTTTCATGAGAGACCTGCCTCGTTGGAGTCTGCCATGTCTCTAGCTGTTCGTATTGACAGGCGTCTTAGAGAGAGAGAGAGGAGACTACTCCTTCCCGTCATATTCATTCACTCTTTCAGAGGTTTCTACCAAGACTGTGCCATCTTTTCTCTCTGAATTTTTGGATGTGTTTTCCGAGAGTGGTGTCCAGGAGTTGCCCCTCACCGGGAGTACGACTGCCCTATTAATCTCATCCCAGGTGCCAAAATCACATTTATACAATCTCTCCCAACCTGAAAGGGTCGCTATGCGTACTTATATCTCTGAGAGCCTGAGAAAGGGACACATCCGACCCTCGAAGTCCCCTGTTGCCGCAGTTTTTTTTTTGTTAAGAAAAAAGATGCTTCTTTAAGTCCTCGTCTGGATTTTAGGGAGCTGAACCGTATCACGATTCGTGACCCATATCCGCTTCCTCTGATCCCGGACCTGTTTAACCAGATTGTTGGGGCTAAAGTTTTTTCTAAGTTGGATTTAAGAGGGGCATACAACCTAGTCAGGGTCAGGGAAGGGGACGAATGGAAGACAGCCTTCAATACCCCTGAGGTTCATTTCGAGAACTTGGTTATGCCCTTTGGTTTGATGAATGCTCCGGCCGTCTTCCAACATTTTGTGAACAGCATTTTTTATCATTTAATGGGGAAATTTGTACTGGTGTATCTAGATGACATTTTGATTTTTTCTCCTGATTTCAAGACTCATCGGGACCACCTATGTCAGGTCTTGCTGATTCTGCGGGAGAATAAATTGTACGCTAAACTGGAGAAATGTGTGATTGCGGTTCCGGAGATTCAATTTCTTGATTTTCTTCTCTCCGCTTCTGGTTTTCGGATGGACCCTGAGATGGTCCGCGCTGTGCTTGATTGGGAGCTTCCTGAGAATCAGAAGGCGCTGATGCAGTTTTTGGGTTTTGGCAATTATTACAGAAAGTTCATTTTGAATTATTCCTCTGTTAAGCCACTCACTGATATGACTAAAAAGGGGGTAGATTTTTCCTCGTGGTCGGTAGATGCGCTTAAAGCCTTTTCTAGTATTAAAGAGAGTTTTGCTTCCACTCCCATCTTGGTACAACCTGATGTCTCTCTACCTTTTATTGTTGAGGTGGATGCTTCTGAGGTGGGTGAGGGTGCGGTCTTATCTCAGGGTCCCTCTCCGGCCAAATGTCGACCATGTGCCTTTTTCTCAAGGAAACTATCCTCTGCAGAGAGAAATTACGATGTGGGAGATAGGGAGTTATTGGCCATCAAATTAGTTTTTGAGGAATGGCGCCATTGGTTAGAGGGAGCCAGACAACCTATTACCGCGTTTACCGACCATAAGAATCTGGCCTACTTGGAATCGGCCAAGCGTCTGAACCCGAGACAGGCCATATGGTCTTTGTTCTTTTCTAGGTTTCATTTTGTTGTTACGTTCCGCCCTGGGGTTAAAAAAGTGAAGGCGGATACCCTGTCACATTGTTTTCCGGGAGGGGGAAACTATGAAGACTCAGGTCCCATTTTGGCTGAAGGGGTGTTCGTCTCTGCTCTTTATCCTGATTTGGAGGCAGAGATTCAGGCAGCACAGGCAGAGGCTCCTGATCTTTGTCCTCCTGGGAGGTTGTTTGTGCCTCTCGCTTTACGACACAAGGTTTTTAAGGAGCACCACAATACTATCCTTGCTGGGCACCCGGGGAGTAGAGCCACATTGCTCGGACATTCTGGTGGCCGGCTCTTCGTAAGATGGTTGAGGGTTTTATGGCTGCGAGACCTGCGGTCGTGCCAAGGTCTCTCATTCACGGCCATCGGGTTCTCTCCTCCCGTTACCCATTCCTTCCCGTCCTTGGATGCATCTGTCCATGGACTTCATTACGGACCTGCCTCGTTCCTTGGGGAAGACTGTGATTCTGGTGGTAGTGGACCGTTTTAGCAAACTGGCACATTTCATTCCCTTTTCTGGGTTACCCAATGCTAAGACGCTGGCGCAAGCGTTTGTTGATCATATTGTTAAATTGCATGGCATTCCTTCAGACATCGTCTCTGATAGGGGAACGCAATTTGTTTCCAGATTCTGGAAGGCCTTCTGTTCTCGCTTGGGGATTCGGTTGTCGTTCTCTTCTGCTTTTCACCCGCAGTTGAATAATCAGACCGAACGCATCAATCAGAATCTGGAGACATATCTGCGCTGTTTTGTGGCGGAGAATCAGTAATCTTTTTTGTCCTTTGCTGAGTTTGCTTTAAATAACCGTTGTCAGGAGTCCTCTGATGTCACCATTTTTTGTTGCGTATGGGTTTCATCCGCAGTTTGGGACTTTCTCGGGAGAGGGGTCTTCTGGTTTACCTGATGAGGAGAGATTTTCCTCGTCTTTGTTGTTTATTAGGCAAAAGATTCAGGGTAATCTGAAGAGGATGAGGGAGAGATATAAGCATGTGGCAGATAAGAGACGTGTGCTTGGTCCGGACCTGAATGTTGGTGATCTGGTGTGGTTGTCTACCAAGAATATCAAACTGAAGGTTCCCTCCTGGAAGTTGGGTACTAAATTTATTGGGCCTTACAAGATCTTGTCTCTCATCAATCCCGTTGCCTTCCGTCTTGATCTTTCTCATACTTGTGAAAAACATTATGGATCTTCCAAGTCCCTATTAAAACCTTATGTCCAACCCACTGTACCCTCCTCTTTGCGGCCTCCTCCAATTATTGTTGATGGTAATCTTGAATTTCAGGTCTCTAGGATTGTGGATTCTCGCATTATCCGCGGTTCTCTTCAGTACCTCATTCATTGGGAGGGTTATGGTCCTGAGGAGAGGATGTGGGTCCCAGTGGCGAACATTATGGCCACTCGTCTCATCAGGGCTTTCCATGGGTCTCAACCTGAGAAGGTGGGCTCTGAGTGTCCGGAGTCCACCCGTAGAGGAAGGGGTACTGTCACCGCCAGTTCTGTGAGAAGATCTGGCATACGTTTTTCTCTACCTCTTGTATGATGTTCTTTGTTTTGGTTTACCTTTCTCATCTCCTTTGCTTCTGCCAGGTGTCACTTATTTTTACTAATCGTCTTCCTTTATAATCCCCCCCATACTGCCTCACTTTGCGGTTTATACTACTTCCTGGATGAGGTGTTCACTGCTGGACGCTGCTTATGCTGTTTGTACAGATAAGTCTTTTACTTTATTGTGTTTCCTTGCTGGCTTGATTCTAGGTGACCCTGACTCCGTCCGTATTAAGTGCAGGTAGCCGGTGGTCGTGTCCCCTCACTATTATAGGGTTTTCAGGTGTCACACGGTATTAGGTAAGCGGGCATGCAATCGTCTACCATACAGACCTTTGCATGTGCATAGTAGTCAGGGAGAGCTCTTAGGGTTTTATAGGCTCACCTATAAGCTCCTTAGTTTGGGATCAAGCCAGTCGCTCGTTTATTTATATGTTCCAGCTAACTTCATCCGTGAGAGGATCACATGCGGACACATTCTCTTCAATAGTGCCACAGAAGATGTAGACAGCACCCTGTGTTCTGTCCGCATCCATTCAGTGCAAAAATATAGAACGTGTCCTATTCTTGTCCGTTGTGCGGACAAGGATAGGACATTTGTGAAGGAGTGCATAAAAAATAACACAATGGTTGCATGCTCTCGGCCGGTATGCTTGATTTGCGCAATGCAAAAATGGCCACTTGCATGAGCCCTTAGTGGCATGTTGGCGAAATCTCTGGTGTGTCCTGAAGCTGCTGATGTCACTAAACCTGTGTGTGGAGACCGTGGGGCACGCAAGTCTACTGGACATATCTGACAGATATGACATCCGGACTCCAGGTCTTATTTGTGTGCCTTCCCCAATCTGACCAGAGCCCCGAAACTGGTGGAGGGAGCACCGACTTCACTCCAGCAAAGTGCTGGTGTATACCCTCATCATGTTCCACCGGGACTACTGCAACATGACCTCCCACCAAGCACTCTCACACCCCTGTAATCCATCCTCACCCCTGCTGCCCTGGCAATCCACCTCTCAGTGTTATCCTCCACCTGACATCGAATGTGGCCACAACACAAGAGGTGACCACAAGTCTGCAACCAGTGTCCACAAATCACCATTAATCCCTAGCCCCACCCTGTCCTCTCCATACATCTCTGACTTGATCTCCTGATACCTCCTCACATATAATCTGCAGTCCACACCCTGTCCTCTCCATACATCTCTGACCTGATCTCCTGATACCTCCTCACATATAATCTCCCATCCTCCCCATACATCTCTGACCTGATCTCCTGATAGCTCCTCACATATAATCTGCAGTCTACACCCTGTCCTCTCCATACATCTCTGACCTGATCTCCTGATACCTCCTCACATATAATCTCTCATCCTTCCCATACATCTCTGACCTGATCTCCTGACAGCTCCTCACATATAATCTGCAGGCCACACTCTGTCCTCTCCATACATCTCTGACCTGATCTCCTGATACCTCCTCACATATACTCTCCAGGCCACACTCTGTCCGCTCCATACATCTCTGACCTGATCTCCTGAAACCTCCTCACATATAATCTCCAGGCCACACCCTGTCCTCCCCATACATCTCTGACCCGATCTCCTGAAACCTCCTCACATATACTCTCCAGGCCACACTCTGTCCTCTCCATACATCTCTGACCTGATCTCCTGATACCTCCTCACATATAATCTCCAGGCCACACTCTGTCCTCTCCATACATCTCTGACCTGATCTCCTGATACCTCCTCACATATAATCTCCAGGCCACACTCTGTCCTCTCCATACATCTCTGACCTGATCTCCTGATACCTCCTCACATATAATCTCCAGGCCACACTCTGTCCTCTCCATACATCTCTGACCTGATCTCCTGAAACCTCCTCACATATAATCTCCAGGCCACACTCTGTCCTCTCCATACATCTCTGACCTGATCCCCTGAAACCTCCTCACATATACACTACGTGCAGAATTATTAGGCAAATTAGTATTTTGACCACATCCTCCTCTTTCTGCATGTTGTCTTACTCCAAGCTGTATAGGCTGGAAAGCCTACTACCAATTAAGCATATTAGGTGATGTGCATCTCTGTAATGAGAAGGGGTGTGGTCTAATGACATCAACACCCTATATCAGGTGTGCATAATTATTAGGCAACTTCCTTTCCTTTGGCAAAATGGGTCAAAAGAAGGACTTGACAGGCTCAGAAAAGTCAAAAATAGTGCGATATCTTGCAGAGGGATGCAGCACTCTTAAAATTGCAAAGCTTCTGAAGCGTGATCATCGAACAATCAAGCGTTTCATTCAAAATAGTCAACAGGGTCGCAAGAAGCGTGTGGAAAAACCAAGGCGCAAAATAACTGCCCATGAACTGAGAAAAGTCAAGCGTGCAGCTGCCAAGATGCCACTTGCCACCAGTTTGGCCATATTTCAGAGCTGCAACATCACTGGAGTGCCCAAAAGCACAAGGTGTGCAATACTCAGAGACATGGCCAAGGTAAGAAAGGCTGAAAGACGACCACCACTGAACAAGACACACAAGCTGAAACGTCAAGACTGGGCCAAGAAATATCTCAAGACTGATTTTTCTAAGGTTTTATGGACTGATGAAATGAGAGTGAGTCTTGATGGGCCAGATGGATGGGCCCGTGGCTGGATTGGTAAAGGGCAGAGAGCTCCAGTCCGACTCAGACGCCAGCAAGGTGGAGGTGGAGTACTGGTTTGGGCTGGTATCATCAAAGATGAGCTTGTGGGGCCTTTTCGGGTTGAGGATGGAGTCAAGCTCAACTCCCAGTCCTACTGCCAGTTTTGGAAGACACCTTCTTCAAGCAGTGGTACAGGAAGAAGTCTGCATCCTTCAAGAAAAACATGATTTTCATGCAGGACAATGCTCCATCACACGCGTCCAAGTACTCCACAGCGTGGCTGGCAAGAAAGGGTATAAAAGAAGAAAATCTAATGACATGGCCTCCTTGTTCACCTGATCTGAACCCCATTGAGAACCTGTGGTCCATCATCAAATGTGAGATTTACAAGGAGGGAAAACAGTCCACCTCTCTGAACAGTGTCTGGGAGGCTGTGGTTGCTGCTGCACGCAATGTTGGTGGTGAACAGATCAAAACACTGACAGAATCCATGGATGGCGGCTTCTGAGTGTCCTTGCAAAGAAAGGTGGCTATATTGGTCACTGATTTGTTTTTGTTTTGTTTTTGAATGTCAGAAATGTATATTTGTGAATGTTGAGATGTTATATTGGTTTCACTGGTAAAAATAAATAATTGAAATGGGTATATATTTGTTTTTTGTTAAGTTGCCTAATAATTATGTACAGTAATAGTCACCTGCACACACAGATATCCCCCTAAAATAGCTAAAACTAGAAACAAACTAAAAACTACTTCCAAAAATATTCAGCTTTGATATTAATGAGTTTTTTGGGTTCATTGAGAACATGGTTGTTGTTCAATAATAAAATTAAAGGGGTTCTGCACTTTCAATTAACTGATGATCTATCCTCTGGATAGATCATCAGCTTCTGATCGGCCGGGGTCCGACACCCGGGACCCCCGCCGATCAGCTGTTTGAGAAGGCAGTGGCGCTCCAGGAGCGCCGCTGCCTTCTCACTGTTTACCGCCGGGCTGCCCGCCCACTGACGTCACGACTTGTATCAACTACAGTGGGCGCGGCTAAGCTCCATTCAAGTGAACAGGGCTTAGCCGCGCCCACTCTAGTTGATACAAGTCGTGACGTCAGTGGGCGGGCGGCCCGGCGGTATACAGTGAGAAGGCCGCGGCGCTCCTGGAGCGCCGCTGCCTTCTCAAACAGCTGATCGGCAGGGGTCCCGGGTGTCGGATCCCGGCCGATCAGAAGCTGATGATCTATCCAGAGGATAGATCATCAGTTAATTGAAAGTGCAGAACCCCTTTAATCCTCAAAAATACAACTTGCCTAATAATTCTGAACTCCCTGTAATCTCCCGTCCTCCCCATACATCTCTGACCTGATCTCCCGATACCTCCTCACATATAATCTCCAGTCCATAGCCTGTCCTCTCCATACATCTCTGACCTGATCTCCTGACACCTCCTCACATATACTCTCCAGTCCACACCCTGTCCTCTCCATACATCTCTGACCTGATCTCCTGACACCTCCTCACATATACTCTCCAGTCCACACCCTGTCCTCTCCATACATCTCTGACCTGATCTCCTGACACCTCCTCACATATAATCTCCAGGCCACACTCTGTCCTCTCCATACATCTCTGACCTGATCTCCCGATACCTCCTCACATATAATCTCCAGGCCATAGCCTGTCCTCTCCATACATCTCTGACCTGATCTCCTGACACCTCCTCACATATAATCTTCAGTCCACACCCTGTCCTCCCCATACATCTCTGACCTGATCTCCTGATACCTCCTCACATATAATCTCCAGGCCACACTCTGTCCGCTCCATACATCTCTGACCTGATCTCTTGACACCTCCTCACATATACTCTCCAGTCCACACCCTGTCCTCCCCATACATCTCTGACCCAATCTCCAGGACTTCCTTCTTGCTCCTCCATACCCTGGATCTGACTATCCTCCAGCATCCAAACCTTCAGGAAAGCTACATCTTCCGCTAACCTTGCTGCCATCACCTCCTGCCTCTTCCTCTCTAGATTGTGAGCTCTTGTGGCTTCTCCCTCTCTATGGGAATTCTGTTACATGGCATGAAGAAGTGGATGTTGGCTTACACTTTGTGACACCGATCAGTCACCTCCCGCCTTCTATAATGTGTGAGTGTGTATGTGTGTGGGGGGGCGACAATATAATCCACTGGGGAGGGACGACGACAATATAATCCACTGGGGGGGCACATGTAATATGAAGTTGTACATTATAACCCCTGAGGACACAGCAGCCTGCGGATTACAACCCCCCACCTCTCACACGCACCATGAATCACGTTCTGTGTTATATTTGGACTGGGGGTTTTGTTCAGTTTCCATGGCGACTCGGGATGAGACAGACGGCGCTTTGTGTGTGAGGGGCAGATGTGGACGCCGATTCTACAGAGATGGAGTCTGCGACGCTGTGTGCACGCCAGAACGACCGCCACAGAGCCTCCGCGGGCCCCACCAATCCCTGGCTATAAGCCCTCTGGTATATAAATATAATGCAAGCCCTACAGTACCTACTGGCACAGGCAGAAATACCAGGTTATTCATATGACATTCGAGAGTCAGGGCTGACCACTTCTCTGGGCACGACTGGTTGTCAGGCTGCTCTGTGCTGCCCCCTGCTGTGACTGACGACACAACGACACAATGTGACAAGAAACACTTTATTTACAGGATCTGATAGAAAACAATGGCGGATATTTACAGCAATCAGCGGCGCCTCCATATATACAATCCGATCAGCGGCACCGCCTCTGTACAAGTCATCATACACATTACTGTACACTGGGGTCCAGTCCACAAGGTGACCCCTCAGGGGGAGGAGCAAAGAGAGAACCTGGCAACATCACACTGATGGGAGTTGTAGTTCACTCTGCTACAAGAACCATCAGAAGAGATCCCACAGGGCAGACAAAGGGTTAACAGTCATGCAGATATTCATGCATCATGGGAGTTGTAGTTCAGCAACTGCAGTAAACTGCCATGATGCATTCTGGGGGTCAAAGCACAGAGAGCAGACACCCCGAAACCAAGAGGACTCAAGATACTGCCCCCTGTTATCAGCCATTTCAGGGGAGAGGATGACTGTAGGACAGGAGAATACAGTCTATTGCTCCCTGTTATCAGCCATGGGAGAGGATGACTGTAGGACAGGAGAATACAGTCTATTGCCCCCTGTTATCAGCCATTTCAGGGGGGAGGACGACTGTAGTGTTGGAGAATACAGTCTATTGCCTCCTGTTATCAGCCATTTCAGGGGGGAGGATGACTGTAGGACAGGAGAATACAGTCTATTGCCCCCTGTTATCAGCCATTTCAGGGGAGAGGATGACTGTAGGACAGGAGAATACAGTCTATTGCTCCCTGTTATCAGCCATTTCAGGGGAGAGGATGACTGTAGGACAGGAGAATACAGTCTATTGCCCCCTGTTATCAGCCATTTCAGGGGAGAGGATGACTGTAGGACAGGAGAATACAGTCTATTGCCCCCTGTTATCAGCCATTTCAGGGGAGAGGATGACTGTAGGACAGGAGAATACAGTCTATTGCCCCTGTTATCAGCCATTTCAGGGGAGAGGATGACTGTAGGACAGGAGAATACAGTCTATTGCCCCCTGTTATCAGCCATTCAGGGGAGAGGAATGACTGTAGGGACAGGAGAATACAGTCTATTGCCCCCTGTTATCAGCCATTTCAGGGGGGAGGATGACTGTAGGACAGGAGAATACAGTCTATTGCCCCCTGTTATCAGCCATTTCAGGGGGTAGGATGACTATAGGACAGGAGAATACAGTCTATTGCCTCCTGTTATCAGCCATTTCAGGGGAGAGGATGACTGTAGGACAGGAGAATACAGTCTATTGCCCCCTGTTATCAGACATTTCAGGGGAGAGGATGACTGTAGGACAGGAGAATACAGTCTATTGCCTCCTGTTATCAGCCATTTCAGGGGAGAGGACAACTGTAGGACAGGAGAATACAGTCTATTGCCCCCTGTTATCAGCCATTTCAGGGGAGAGGATGACTGTAGGACAGGAGAATACAGTCTATTGCCCCCTGTTATCAGCCATTTCAGGGGAAAGGATGACTGTAGGACAGGAGAATACAGTCTATTGCCCCCTGTTATCAGCCATTTCAGAGGAGAGGATGACTGTAGGACAGGAGAATACAGTATATTGCTCCCTGTTATCAGCCATTTCAGGGGAGAGGATGACTGTAGGACAGGAGAATACAGTCTATTGCCTCCTGTTATCAGCCATTTCAGGGGAGAGGATGACTGTAGGACAGGAGAATACAGTCTATTGCCCCGTTATCAGCCATTTCACCCGGGGAGAGGATGACTGTAGGACAGGAGAATACAGTCTATTGCCCCGTTATCAGCCATTTCACCCGGGGAGAGGATGACTGTAGGACAGGGGAATACAATCTATTGCCCCCTGTTATCAGCCATTTCACCCGGGGAGAGGATGACTGTAGGACAGGGGAATACAATCTATTGCCCCCTGTTATCAGCCATTTCACCCGGGGAGAGGATGACTGTAGGACAGGAGAATACAATCTATTGCCGCCTGTTATCAGCCATTTCAGGGGAGAGGATGACTGTAGGACAGGAGAATACAATCTATTGCCGCCTGTTATCAGCCATTTCAGGGGAGAGGATGACTGTAGGACAGGAGAATACAGTCTATTGCCGCCTGTTATCAGCCATTTCAGGGGAGAGGATGACTGTAGGACAGGAGAATACAGTCTATTGCCCCCTGTTATCAGCCATTTCAGGGGAGAGGATGACTGTAGGACAGGAGAATACAGTCTATTGCCTCCTGTTATCAGCCATTTCAGGGGAGAGGATGACTGTAGGACAGGAGAATACAGTCTATTGCCCCCTGTTATCAGCCATTTCACCCGGGGAGAGGATGACTGTAGGACAGGAGAATACAGTCTATTGCTCCCTGTTATCAGCCACATATCACTGTACTCTTCTTCAGCGACATAAGTGTAGGAGGGTGTTGGGAGGAACCCCTGGGGTGTATTCGGGTGTCAGTCACACGGTTGTCATGACCTTCAGTGACCCTGTGTGGAACCTCATGATCTTTTTCTTAAGTGCCTGAGAAGCTTTTACCTTAAACATTTGGGGGCGTCCCTCAGCATCCCGAGGGGGAAGCTGCATTGGCCATACCAAGCCCCCTTCTTCCTCCTCCTCTTCCTCCTCTTCTCCTTCCGAGTCCACTCTGGCTTCACCCTCTGGGACTCCTACGCTAATCTCAGCTGTGGACCTCCACTTCCTGCAGGGGGGGCCGATCCTGGCTGTTGGGGTCCTCCCATCTCTTCCCAAGGTGTAACAGCGGCCCCCTTCTTGGATATGGGCTCGAGGGTCCCCCCATTCCTGCACAAAGCCTTGGGGGTCTGCCCAGCCCTCAGTGTGCGCCCTAGTATTTGCCCAGCTCTCTTTGTAAGTGCGAGGGTGCACCCAAGCGTCTAAGTGCCCCCGGGAGCCCTGCCACACTTCTGGGGGGACCCTGGGGTCTACGCTGTCCTCTGGCCGAGGAGTAGGGTCCCTCAGGCTAGTTTCAGAGAGGGACCTTGGGGTCCTTCGCCCCCCTCTTTTGCGCGGTGGTTCCTCTGCAGAAAGGCATTTCCTGGGAGGTTTTGGAGGGGACCCTTCAACACTGTGGCCCTTTAAGAGTGGGGGGTGCTTCCTACGGGGGCCGCGGTGAGTGGGGGTGTACGAGGTGCTGGCCATTCTACACACAGGGGCGGGGGCAGGGGGTCTCTCGGTGGAGACAGAACGCAGGTATGGGGCTCGGAGCTGACGACGAAGCAGAGATAGAATATAACCCTCAGCGCGGCGAGCAGGAGGCGGCGGGGGAGGAGATGTGGGGGAGGGGTACGGGGCAGACATGGAGCGGGGCACCAGAAGACGAGAAGAAGAGGAGCGAGTGTGATGGGATCCCACAACCAGGTCACCTGGGGGCAAAAAGAAGAAGAGTGGGGCAGTTACATAGAGGAGAGGAGAAGCGGCGGCAGGAGCAGCGGGGACCGCTACCGACCTCACCTGCGCTCTTGGGGCGTTCACTGGCGTAATGCATCCGAGCCTCGGCCTGGCTCCCCCGAGGGGCTCGCTCCAGGAAGACGTCACATGACTCGGGACCCTCTGCTTCATACTCTGCTGCAGAGAGAGAGAGAAATAGTAATGGCGCCCTGAGCGGTGGGAGGAGCCTAGAAAGGGCGGAGCCTCTGGATCATTCCAAAATACAAGATGCTGAAACTAATGTAACCAAAGTGTACAAAGACCTGGCCGTATACAAAAAAACACCCCCCGCCCAGTATATACCATCCCCCCGCCCAGTATATACCACCGAGCCCTCCCACCCAGTATATACTATCCCCCCCGCCCAGTATATACTACCAACTATCCCCCCCGCCCAGTATATACCACGGGCCCTCCCATCCAGTATATACTATCCCCCCCGCCCAGTATATACCATCCCCCCTGCCCAGTATATACCACCGAGCCCTCCCACCTAGTATATACCATCCCCCCGCCCAGTATATACCATCCCACCGTCCCTTATATACTACCACCGAGCCCTCCCACCCAGTATATACCATCCCCCCGCCCAGTATATACCATCCCCCCGCCCAGTATATACCATCCCCGCACAGTATATACCACCGAGCCCTCTCACCTAGTATATACCATCCCCCCGCCCAGTATATACTATCCCCCCGCCCAGTATATACTACCCCCCTGCCCAGTATATACCATCCCCCCGTCCCTTATATACTACCACCGAGCCCTCCCATCCAGTATATACCATCCCCCCGCCCAGTATATACCACCGAGCCCTCCCACCCAGTATATACTATCCCCCCCGCCCAGTATATACTACCAACTATCCCCCCCTGCCCAGTATATACTACCGAGCCCTCCCACCCAGTATATACTATTCCCCCGCCCAGTATATACCATCCCCCCTGCCCAGTATATACTACAACCGAGCCCTCCCACCCAGTATATACTATCCCCCCCGCCCAGTATATACCATCCCCCCTGCCCAGTATATACTACCACCGAGCCCTCCCACCCAGTATATACTATCCCCCTCGCCCAGTATATACTACCAACTATCCCCCCTGCCCAGTATATACTACCACCGGGCCCTCCCACCCAGTATATACTATCCCCCGCCCAGTATATACTACCACCGAGCCCTCCCACCCAGTATATACTATCCCCCCCGCCCAGTATATACTACCAACTATCCCCCCGCCAAGTATATACTACCACTGGGCCCTCCCACCCAGTATATACTATCCCCCCTCCCAGTATATACCATCCCCCCCGCCCAGTATATACTACCACCGAGCCCTCCCACCCAGTATATACCATCCCCCCCGCCCAGTATATACTACCACCGAGCCCTCCCACCCAGTATATACTATCCCCCCCCGCCCAGTATATACTACCACCGAGCCCTCCCACCCAGTATATACTACCACCGAGCCCTCCCACCCAGTATATACTATCCCCCCCGCCCAGTATATACTACCACCGAGCCCTCCCACCCAGTATATACTATCCCTCCGCTCAGTATATACTACCACCGAGCCCTCCCACCCAGTATATACTATCCCCCCCACCCAGCATATACTACCACCGAGCCCTCCCACCCAGTATATACTATCCCCCCCGCCCAGTATATACTACCACGAGCCCTCCCGTCCAGAATATACTATCCCCCACCTCTTCCCCGCCCAGTAGACACCACCCTCCAATCCAGTATATACCACCCCCTGACCTCAATCTGGTGTATACCACACCCCGCAAACCTCACTGCCTTGTATATAGAATCCCCGCAGTCCAATATACACCCCCAAACCATCCAGTATCTGCCACATTGAAGGGCACAGGGTTTGTGGATCTTTATGTGGTTTGGTTACATTAACACAACAATAAACTGTCTGACGTCCCGATTCCCAAATGGTTAATCTCCCCCTCAAATTGCAGGACTGGCGGGCGCTGGGCACGGTTCACTGGGCAGGAGAAGAAAAGCATCAGATGCTCAAAGTGCGCTGGGAAGGAATGATCACGACCCGTCACTCATTCCCCAGACGAGGAAAGCCTACCAAGCACAGAGGCGCCCTCCACAGAGCACTGGCAGCACCCCGGGCCAACCCAGCGCCCTCCAGCCGCGTGGTTAACCCCATCATAACAAGGTGCAGCCTGTGCGTCCTGGGTAGGGGGGGGGGAAGATGGCGACCCAGGAGGTGGAGAGGTCGGGGACACGGCGGCCCAGGAGACAAACTTTACGCGATGACAGGAGCACGCCGCCCGGTATACACAGCGCCCCGCGGCCCACGCCGCCCGGTATACACAGCGCCCCGCGGCCCGGTATACACAGCGCCCCCGGCCCACGCCGCCCGGTATACACAGCGCCCCCGGCCCACGCCGCCCGGTATACACAGGGCCCCCGGCCCACGCCGCCCGGTATACACAGCGCCCCCGGCCCACGCCGCCCGGTATACACAGCGCCCCGCGGCCCGGTATACACAGCGCCCCCGGCCCACACCGCCCGGTATACACAGCGCCCCCGGCCCACGCCGCCCGGTATACACAGCGCCCCCGGCCCACGCCGCCCGGTATACACAGCGCCCCCGGCCCATATACACCAGGGCTGTGGAGTCAGTAAGTTAAAGTTCTGACTCCTTCATAAATGGCCAATACAGTTGGACAGTGACACAAGCTCCATGGTTCGGGCTCTGCTGCCACCACATTGAAGTGTAGACTTTCAGGTTTAATTCTTGGGGTTGAACAAAAACATCCTGTGAAACGTTCAGGAACTGCAGCCATTTTTCTACAAACCTCCTCATTTCAGGGGCTCAAAAGTAATTATAATTTCCAAAATAAAATTTTTATTTTTAACCCTTTGTAGAGAATCCTTTGCAGGCAATGCCTGATGTCTGGAGCCATGGACATCACCAGGCGCCCTCCCTTTGCCTTTACTGCAGCAGTCTTCAGTGAAATGGTCGATGGGGCTGAGATCTGGTAATCGACTCGGCCATTGCGGAATATTCCACTTCTGTGCTTTCTCAGTATGTTTTGAGTCATTGTCCATCTGTCCTGTGATGCGCCATCCACCTTGCTGCATTTAGTTGAATCTGAGCAGAAGGTCTATCCCTGTAAAATTCAGAATTCATCCTGCTGCTCCTGTCTCCAGTTACATCATCAATAACCCCTAGTGCCCGGGGCTGTTGGAGGCCATGAATGCCCATGCCACCACACTGCCTCCACCATGTTCTACAGAGGATGTGGTCTGCTTTGGATCACGATCCATAACCAGCCTTTTCCATACTTTCTTTCCATCGTTCTGATGCAGGTAGATCTTAGTTTCATCTGTTCCAGAACTGGGCCGTCTTCTTTAGATGTTTTTTGCCTTTCTATTTTTAAGGCTGAAGAATGGTTTGCACCTTGTGATGAACCCTCTGGATTTGCTCTCATGAAGTCTTCAATTTATGGAAGACTTAGATACTGATGCACCTACTTCCTGCAGAGTCTTCTTCACTTGGTAGACTTAGATACTGATGCATCTACTTCCTGCAGAGTCTTCTTCACTTGGTAGACTTAGACACTGATGCATCTACTTCCTGCAGAGTCTTCTTCACTTGGTAGACTTAGACACTGATACATCTACTACATGGAGAGTCTTCTTCACTTGGTAGACTTAGACACTGATACATCTACTACATGGAGAGTCTTCTTCACTTGGGTGGATATTTTGAAGGGGTTTTCTTCACCATGGAAAGGATTCTGCAATCATCCACCACGGCTGTCTTCTGTGGATGTCCTGGCCTTTTTGACTTCCAGAGCTCACCAGGGTACTCTTTTTCAGCAGAATGTACCAAACTGTTCATTTGACCGCTCCTAACACCCCCACCATCTCTCTGATGGATTTCTCCTTTTTCAGCCTGTCTGTTTCACTTCCATTGAGAGCTTTTTTGACCACATGTTGTGGGTTCACAGCAACAACTTCCAAATGCAAATGCCACACCTGGAATCCGCTCCAGACCTTTTACTCGCTTAATTGATGATTGATTAATGAGGGAATAGCCCATGCAGCCCATTAAATAACTTTTGAGATAATTGTCTAATTATCTTTTGTCCCTTGAAAAAGAGGCAGCGACATATTAAAGAGCTGGAATTCCTCAACTCTTCCTCCAGTAAGGATGTGAATCCGCTCAGATTAAAGCTGAGGGTCTGCACTGCGCCCACACTGACTGTATGACTGGATCTACAATAGGTTTTACTAAACGGCTAAAATACCAAAACCTGTGTTACTGTCCAAATATTTCTCAACCGAACCGCAATGGATAATTTTCTGTAGCAAGATAGATCGATAATCAGCCACTTAGGCCTCTTTCACACCTGCGTTGTGCGGATCTGGCATAGAGTTCCGTCGTTGGGGCTCTATACCGGAAGAATCCTGATCAGTTTTATCCTAATGCATTCTGAATGGAGTGAAATCCGTTCAGGATGCATCAGGATGTCTTCAGTTCCGAAACGGAACGTTTTTTGGCCGGAGAAAATACTGCAGCATGCTGCGCTTTTTGCTCCGGCCAAAAATCCTGAAGACTTGCCACAAGGCCGGATCCGGATTGCCGGATCCGACGTTTAGCTTTTTCTGAATGGTTACCATGGCTGCCAGGACGCTAAAGTCCTGGCAGCCATGGTAAAGTGTAGTGGGGAGCGGGGGAGCAGCATACTTACCATCCGTGCGGCTCCCGGGGCGCTCCAGAGTGACATCAGGGCGCCCCACGCGCATGGATGACGTGATCACATGGCACGTCATCCATGCGCATGGGGCGCTCTGACGTCATTCTGGAGCGCCCCGGGAGCCGCGCGGACTGTAAGTATACCGCTCCCCGCTCCTACTATGGCAACCAGGACTTTAATAGCGTCCTGGCTGCCATAGTAACACTGAAAGCATTTTGAAGACGGATCCGTCTTCAAATGCTTTCAGTACACTTGCGTTTTTCCGGATCCGGCGTGTACCTCCGGCAAGTGGAGTACACGCCGGATCCGGACAACGCAAGTGTGAAAGAGGCCTTAGCCAAAACAGCCAGTGTAGTCCCAGCACACCCCCGGCCCGTGTAGTCCCAGCACACCCCCGGCCCGTGTAGTCCCAGCACACCCCCGGCCCGTGTAGTCCCAGCACACCCCCGGCCCGTGTAGTCCCAGCACACCCCCGGCCCGTGTAGTCCCAGCACACCCCCGGCCCGTGTAGTCCCAGCACACCCCCGGCCCGTGTAGTCCCAGCACACCCCCGGCCCGTGTAGTCCCAGCACACCCCCGGCCCGTGTAGTCCCAGCACACCCCCGGCCCGTGTAGTCCCAGCACACCCCCGGCCCGTGTAGTCCCAGCACACCCCCGGCCCGTGTAGTCCCAGCACACCCCCGGCCCGTGTAGTCCCAGCACACCCCCGGCCCGTGTAGTCCCAGCACACCCCCGGCCCGTGTAGTCCCAGCACACCCCCGGCCCGTGTAGTCCCAGCACACCCCCGGCCCGTGTAGTCCCAGTAGTCCCAGCACACCCCCGGCCGTGTAGTCCCAGCACACCCCCGGCCCATGTAGTCCCAGTAGTCCCAGCACACCCCCGTCCCGTGTAGTCCCAGTAGTCCCAGCACACCCCCGTCCCGTGTAGTCCCAGAAGTCACAGCACACCGCCGTCCCCTGCCTCCCAGTAGTCACAGCACTGCCGGCCCATGCCTCCCAGTAGTCACAGAAAACCCCCGGTCCGTTCTTCCCAGTAGTCCCCGTGTAGTAGTACCCGTGTAGTCCCAGCACCCCCCCTCCCCCGTCCCGTGTAGTCCCAGTAGTCACAGCACACCCCCGTCCCGTGTAGTCCCAGTAGCCACAGCACACCCCCGTCCCGTGTAGTCCCAGTAGCCACAGCACACCCCCGTCCCGTGTAGTCCCAGTAGCCACAGCACACCCCCGTCCCGTGTAGTCCCAGTAGTCACAGCACACCGCCGCCCCGTGTAGTCCCAGTAGTCCCAGCACACCCCCGTCCCGTGTAGTCCCAGTAGTCCCAGCACACCCCCGTCCCGTGTAGTCCCAGCACACCCCCGTCCCGTGTAGTCCCAGCACACCCCCGTCCCGGGTAGTCCCAGCACACCCCCGTCCCGTGTAGTCCCAGCACACCCCCGTCCCGTGTAGTCCCAGTAGTCACAGCACACCCCAGTCCCCTGCCTCCCAGTAATCACAGCACTGCCGGCCCATGCCTCCCAGTAGTCACAGAACACCCCCGGTCCGTGCTTCCCAGTAGTCCCCGTGTAGTCCTAGTAGTCACAGCACACCCCCAACCCGTGTAGTCCCAGCACTGCCGGCCCATGCCTCCTAGTAGTCCCAGCACTGCCGGCCCATGCCTCCTAGTAGTCCCAGCACTGCCGGCCCATGCCTCCTAGTAGTCCCAGCACTGCCGGCCCATGCCTCCTAGTAGTCCCAGCACTGCCAGCCCATGCCTCCTAGTAGTCCCAGCACTGCCGGCCCATGCCTCCTAGTAGTCCCAGCACTGCCGGCCCATGCCTCCTAGTAGTCCCAGCACTGCCGGCCCATGCCTCCTAGTAGTCCCAGCACTGCCGGCCCGTGGCATTACTGGTATCACTCACCATTTTCCTGGTCGTTTTCTGCTCGAAGTCGCAATTCCCCAAGTTGTCTCTCCAGCTCCCACAACTGCCGGTCCAGATCCTGAGGAAGAGGAATGTAAGCGACACGTACAGGGATGATGGGTGTTATTAGGAGTGAGCCAATCGACCCTAGGATCACAGATGTTTCTGTACAGCACTAAAATGTATGGGCTCCGCGGAGCCTAAGTTTGTAATGCCCGAAGTCGCATGAGACCACAGTGAATTATTACGGTATTACTATCTGCGTGTTTAAAAATAATTTAAAATAGTAAATGTGAAGTGGGCTTTGGTGCTGGCTGGTCCCTCGGATCCCTATATGAAGACGCAGATATGAATACAGCAGCAATTCACCGAAGTCTCGCGCCATACGAACTTTGGCTCCATGGAGCCCATACATTTTAATGCTGTACGGAAACAGCTTTAAAAATGAAGGTTTTGAACGAATTGACTTCGGATCTCTGATTTGAGGGTTGATTCGCTGAAGACTAAGCCACATACGGGGACGGATGTTATACACGTGTGGGCACAATCACTGGTCCCGTCCGTTAACAGAAGAAAAACCTAGAGAGACCAGAGGTGAACCCCGAGGTACATCAGCGTCAGATCGCAACACCCGTCAAACGACCGAGGAGGAAAGCACGGCCGACGGTAACTCATAGCGAGACTGGAATGGGCCAAAGTGCAAACGGACGAGCCACAACGCTCCCGGAGAAGGTCCCCGGCCACGAGACAAAACCATCAGGACACAAGAATGAAGCCAAGAAAAGAAGATTGCGGGAGATTTATCAAAACTGCTGCAAAGGAGAAAAGACTCCGCTGAACCGCGGGCCAGACGCGACGAAACGTCTGTTCATGACTTATCAGTTTCCGTTATTTCAATGACCGGCGAGAGGTTTCCTTTCTTTAACGAACGGAACCAACAATTGTGTCCACGTGTGTATATGGGGTGGATGGAAAGTCCTCACACCCCTCTCATGGGCATAAGTCCTCACACCCCTCTCATGGGCATAAGTCCTCACACCCCTCTCATGGGCATAAGTCCTCACACCCCTCTCATGGGCATAAGTCCTCACACCCCTCTCATGGGCATAAGTCCTCACACCCCTCTCATGGGCATAAGTCCTCACACCCCTCTTATGGGCATAAGTCCTCACACCCCTCAGGGCATCGGGAAAGTCCTCACACCCCTCAGGGCATCGGGAAAGTCCTCACACCCCTCAGGGCATCGGGAAAGTCCTCACACCCTCGGTGTCCTCACATTCTGCTCTCTCGCTCCTTGTGCTGTCAGTTCCCCCATCGTTCTGCCCTCAGACCCCAGAATGAGAAAGTGAGAAGAAGGTGAGAAATCGTCACTAATTTACTGAGAGGGGAAAATAACATCTCACATGGGCAAAAGTCTTCGGCCTCTTTTCTTGAGGTATAAGTAAAGGGCTGAGGACTTATGTCCGCCTGAGGGGCGCGAGGACCTAGGCCCGCCTGAGGGGCGCGGGGACCTAGGCCCGCCTGAGGGGCGCGGGGACCTAGGCCCGCCTGAGGGGCGCGAGGACCTAGGCCCGCCTGAGGGGCGCGGGGACCTAGGCCCGCCTGAGGGGCGCGGGGACCTAGGCCCGCCTGAGGGGCGCGGGGACCTAGGCCCGCCTGAGGGGCGCGGGGACCTAGGCCCGCCTGAGGGGCGCGGGGACCTAGGCCCGCCTGAGGGGCGCGGGGACCTAGGCCCGCCTGAGGGGCGCAGGGACCTATGCCCGCCTGAGGGGCGCGAGGACCTATGCCAGCCTGAGGGGCGCGGGGACCTATGCCCGCCTGAGGGGCGCGAGGACCTATGCCCGCCTGAGGGGCGCGAGGACCTATGCCCGCCTGAGGGGCGCGAGGACCTATGCCCGCCTGAGGGGCGCGAGGACCTATGCCCGCCTGAGGACTTACCAGATGCATTGTATAAAGAAGGAGAATTCTATTGCAGGGGGATGATGGGCGTTATATACGGGGAGGATATGGAATACACAGGGATGATGGGTAGGGTGTATTTAGGTGGATGACAGGTGTTCTAGTCCTGGGACTATACATCGCGGAGGTATAAACAATCACTACTACTCTCATCGTCGCCGTCTGCTCACCTCTCCGCCCCGCAGCGCCCGCTGTACTCGCACCTCCTGGCGGTCCCGCAGTAGTTTCAGCTCGCACAGCCCGGCCACACTTCCCCGCAATAACTGACGGAGCCTCCCCCGGTCCACAGAGCCTCCGGAGCCCAGCATATCACCCCGGAGCCCGCTGCGATCTGACTGAGGAGCCGCAGAGAGAGTTCATTGGCCCGGTGCGCACAATGGACCAATCACAAGCCGCCGCTCCGCGTCTTACCCAATCACAGCCAAGGAAATTCTGACAAATCCCGCCTGCCCTACAGACAGCCGGGATCAAAAAGACAGTAAACCCGCCCACCCATCAGTCAAAGCTTTTACGTCAGTACTGTCTGAACCAATCACAAGGCGACGTATTTACATATTCGTGATTGACAGTAACCACGCCCAACATTTAGCTGTTGACTAAGTGACGCCTCCAAGAGCAAGTTGTCTTCATAGCAGATGAATGACATTGAGCTCAGCCAATAAAATCTACTCGAGAATTGTGTCAGCCAATCACTGCGTAGGACCTGACTTCCAGCGAGCCAATTAACATACAGTTGCCTAGGCTGCAGCTAGAAATGCATGCTACCCGCTGGACACGCCCACACTACGCTGCCACGTCAAAGGAGAGACTGAACAGCTGTTTAATATTCCACACAGCGGAACCGATGGGTGGGGCCTGATTGACGAGTCGTCATGATGAGGGCGGGACTAGGCGCAACGAGGCGGGGACAGAGACCGGAAGAGCCACTGTTTATTTGTGTCTGTGTCAAGGAGTCTGTGTCAATAAAGTTTAGGGCGACTGACGTCACAGGTGTCTGGAAAGAGGAAGACACGTGGGCAGCGGCTGATGTGAGGAAGCTACAATGTAACTAGCGGCCGATACAGGTAATGACCGCCCCTCCCCCATGGAGCTAACGACCGCCCCTCCCCCATATAGCTGGTAGTGACCGCCCCTCCCCCATGGAGCTAACGACCGCCCCTCCCCCATATAGCTGGTAATGACTGCCCCTCCCCCATATAGCTGGTAGTGACCGCCCCTCCCCATATAGCTGGTAATGACCGCCCCTCCCCATATAGCTGGTAGTGACCGCCCCTCCCCCATGGAGCTAACGACCGCCCCTCCCCCATATAGCTGGTAGTGACCGCCCCTCCCCCATATAGCTGGTAGTGACCGCCCCTCCCCCCGTAGATCTGGTGATGACCGCCCCTCCCCATATAGCTGGTAGTGACCGCCCCTCCCCATATAGCTGGTAGTGACCGCCCCTCCCCCATATAGCTGGTAGTGACCGCCCCTCCCCCATGGAGCTAACGACCGCCCATCCACCATATAGCTGGTAGTGACCGCCCCTCCCCATATAGCTGGTAGTGACTGCCCCTCCCCATATAGCTGGTAGTGACTGCCCCTCCCCATAAAGCTGGTAGTGACCGCCCCTCCCCCATATAGCTGGTAGTGACCGCCCCTCCCCCATATAGCTGGTAGTGACCGCCCCTCCCCCATATAGCTGGTAGTGACCGCCCCTCCCCATATAGCTGGTAGTGACCGCCCCTCCCCATATAGCTGGTAGTGACCGCCCCTCCCCCATGGAGCTAACGACCGCCCCTCCCCCATATAGCTGGTAGTGACCGCCCCTCCCCATATAGCTGGTAGTGACCGCCCCTCCCCATATAGCTGGTAATGACCGCCCCTCCCCATATAGCTGGTAGTGACCGCCCCTCCCCCATGGAGCTAACGACCGCCCCTCCCCCATATAGCTGGTAGTGACCGCCCCTCCCCCATATAGCTGGTAGTGACCGCCCCTCCCCCCCGTAGATCTGGTGATGACCGCCCCTCCCCCATTAAAGCTGGTAGTGACCGCCCCTCCCCCATAAAGCTGGTAGTGACCGCCCCTCCCCCATATAGCTGGTAGTGACCGCCCCTCCCCCATATAGCTGGTAGTGACCGCCCCTCCCCCATATAGCTGGTAGTGACCGCCCCTCCCCCATATAGCTGGTAGTGACCGCCCCTCCCCCATGGAGCTAACGACCAGCCCATCACCATATAGCTGGTAGTGACCGCCCCTCCCCATATAGCTGGTAGTGACTGCCCCTCCCCATAAAGCTGGTAGTGACTGCCCCTCCCCATAAAGCTGGTAGTGACCGCCCCTCCTCCATATAGCTGGTAGTGACCGCCCCTCCCCCATATAGCTGGTAGTGACCGCCCCTCCCCCATATAGCTGGTAGTGACCGCCCCTCCCCATATAGCTGGTAGTGACCGCCCCTCCCCCATATAGCTGGTAGTGACCGCCCCTCCCCCATATAGCTGGTAGTGACCCGCCCCTCCCCCATATAGCTGGTAGTGACCGCCCCTCCCCCATGGAGCTAACGACCGCCCATCCCCCATATAGCTGGTAGTGACCGCCCCTCCCCCATGGAGCTAATGACCGCCCCAACCCCATATAGCTGGTAGTGACCGCCCCTCCCCCATATAGCTGGTGATGACCGCCCCCCCCTCCCCCAGATCTGATAATTATCACCCCTTCCCCATAGATCTGGTGATGACCGCCCTCCCCATAGATCTGGTGATGACCGCCCCTCCCCCATAGATCTGGTGATGACCGCCCCTCCCCCATAGATCTGGTGATGACCGCCCCTCCCCCATAGATCTGGTGATGACCGCTCCTCCCCATAGATCTGGTGATGACCCCCCCCCCTCCCCCATAGATCTGGTGATGACCTCCCCTCCCCCATAGATCTGGTGATGACCGCCCCTCCCCCATAGAGCTGTTGATGACCTCCCCCATAGATCTGGTGATGACCGCCCCTCCCCCATGGAGCTAATGACCGCCCCTCCCCCGTAGATCTGGTGATGACCGCCCCTCCCCCGTAGATCTGGTGATGACCGCCCCTCCCCCATAGATCTGGTGATGACCGCCCTCCCCCATAGATCTGGTGATGACCGCCCCTCCCCCAGGGAGCTAATGAACGCCCCTCCCCCATAGATCTGGTGATGACCGCCCCTCCCCCATGGAGCTAATGACCGCCCCTCCCCCGTAGATCTGGTGATGACCGCCCCTCCCCCGTAGATCTGGTGATGACCGCCCCCTCCCCCGTAGATCTGATGATGACCGCCCCTCCCCCGTAGATCTGGTGATGACCGCCCCTCCCCGTAGATCTGGTGATGACCGCCCCTCCCCATGGAGCTAATGACCGCCCTCCCCCGTAGATCTGGTGATGACCACCCTTCCCCTGTAGATCTGGTGATGACCGCCCCTCCCCCGTAGATCTGGTGCTGACCGCCCCTCCCCCGTAGATCTGGTGCTGACCGCCCCTCCCCCGTAGATCTGGTGCTGACCGCCCCTCCCCCGTAGATCTGGTGCTGACCGCCCCTCCCCCGTAGATCTGGTGCTGACCGCCCCTCCCCCGTAGATCTGGTGCTGACCGCCCCTCCCCCGTAGATCTGGTGCTGACCGCCCCTCCCCCGTAGATCTGGTGCTGACCGCCCCTCCCCCGTAGATCTGGTGCTGACCGCCCCTCCCCATATATAGCTGGTAGTGACCGCCCCTCCCCCCATCTAGCTGGTAGTGACCGCCCACCCCCATATAGCTGGTAGTGACCGCCCCTCCCCATATAGCTGGTAGTGACCGCCCCTCCCCCATGGAGCCTAACGGAACCGCCCCTCCCCCATATAGCTGGTAGTGACCGCCCCTCCCCCATATAGCTGGTAGTGACCGCCCCTCCCCATATAGCTGGTAATGACCGCCCCTCCCCATATAGCTGGTAGTGACCGCCCCTCCCCCATGGAGCTAACGACCGCCCCTCCCCCATATAGCTGGTAGTGACCGCCCCTCCCCCATATAGCTGGTAGTGACCGCCCCTCCCCCCGTAGATCTGGTGATGACCGCCCCTCCCCCATAAAGCTGGTAGTGACCGCCCCTCCCCCATAAAGCTGGTAGTGACCGCCCCTCCCCCATAAAGCTGGTAGTGACCGCCCCCTCCCCATATAGCTGGTAGTGACCGCCCCTCCCCCATATAGCTGGTAGTGACCGCCCCCTCCCCCATATAGCTGGTAGTGACCGCCCCTCCCCCATATAGCTGTAGTGACCGCCCCTCCCCCATGGAGCTAACGACCGCCCCTCCCCCATATAGCTGGTAGTGACCGCCCCTCCCCCATATAGCTGGTAGTGACCGCCCCTCCCCATATAGCTGGTAATGACCGCCCCTCCCCATATAGCTGGTAGTGACCGCCCCTCCCCCATGGAGCTAACGACCGCCCCTCCCCATATAGCTGGTAGTGACCGCCCCTCCCCCATATAGCTGGTAGTGACCGCCCCTCCCCCCGTAGATCTGGTAGTGACCGCCCCTCCCCCCGTAGATCTGGTGATGACCGCCCCTCCCCCATAAAGCTGGTAGTGACCGCCCCTCCCCCATAAAGCTGGTAGTGACCGCCCCTCCCCATATAGCTGGTAGTGACCGCCCCTCCCCCATATAGCTGGTAGTGACCGCCCCTCCCCCATATAGCTGGTAGTGACCGCCCCTCCCCCATATAGCTGGTAGTGACCGCCCCTCCCCCATATAGCTGGTAGTGACCGCCCCTCCCCCATGGAGCTAACGACCGCCCATCCACCATATAGCTGGTAGTGACCGCCCCTCCCCATATAGCTGGTAGTGACTGCCCCTCCCCCATAAAGCTGGTAGTGACTGCCCCTCCCCCATAAAGCTGGTAGTGACCGCCCCTCCTCCATATAGCTGGTAGTGACCCGCCCCTCCCCCTATAGCTGGTAGTGACCGCCCCTCCCCATATAGCTGGTAGTGACCGCCCCTCCCCCATATAGCTGGTAGTGACCGCCCCTCCCCCATATAGCTGGTAGTGACCGCCCCTCCCCCATATAGCTGGTAGTGACCGCCCTCCCCCATATAGCTGGTAGTGACTGCCCCTCCCCATGGAGCTAACGGACCGCCCATCCCCCATATAGCTGGTAGTGACCGCCCCTCCCCCATGGAGCTAATGACCGCCCCAACCCCATATAGCTGGTAGTGACCGCCCCTCCCCCATATAGCTGGTGATGACCGCCCCCCCCTCCCCCAGATCTGATAATTATCACCCCTTCCCCATAGATCTGGTGATGACCGCCCCTCCCCCATAGATCTGGTGATGACCGCCCCTCCCCCCATAGATCTGGTGATGACCGCCCTCCCCCATAGATCTGGTGATGACCGCCCCCTCCCCATAGATCTGGTGATGACCGCTCCTCCCCCATAGATCTGGTGATGACCCCCCCCCCCTACCCCCATAGAATCTGGTGATGACCTCCCTCCCCCACAGATCTGGGATGACCGCCCCTCCCCCATAGAGCTGTTGATGACCCTCCCCCATAGATTGGTGATGACCGCCCCTCCCCCATGGAGCTAATGACCGCCCATCCCCCGTAGATCTGGTGATGACCGCCCCTCCCCCGTAGATCTGGTGATGACCGCCCCTCCCCCATAGATCTGGTGATGACCGCCCCTCCCCCATAGATCTGGTGATGACCGCCCCCTCCCCCAATGGAGCTAATGACCGCCCCTCCCCCATAGATCTGGTGATGACCGCCCCTCCCCCATGGAGCTATGACCGCCCCTCCCCCGTAGATCTGGGATGACCGCCCCTCCCCCGTTAGATCTTGGTGATGACCCCGCCCCTCCCCCGGTAGATCTGATGATGACCGCCCCTCCCCCGTAGATCTGGTGATGACCGCCCCTCCCCCGTAGATCTGGTGATGACGCCCCCTCCCCATGGAGCTAATGACCGCCCCTCCCCCGTAGATCTGGTGATGACCACCCTTCCCCTGTAGATCTGGTGATGGACCGCCCCTCCCCCGTAGATCTGGTGCTGACCGCCCCTCCCCCGTAGATCTGGTGCTGACCGCCCCTCCCCGTAGATCTGGTGATGACCGCCCCTCCCCCGTAGATCTGGTGCTGACCGCCCCTCCCCCGTAGATCTGGTGCTGACCGCCCCTCCCCCCGTAGATCTGGTGCTGACAGCCCCCTCCCCCGTAGATCTGGTGCTGACCGCCCCTCCCCCGTAGATCTGGTGCTGACCGCCCCTCCCCCGTAGATCTGGTGCTGACCGCCCCTCCCCCATATAGCTGGTAGTGACCGCCCCTCCCCCATATAGCTGGTAGTGACCGCCCCTCCCCCATATAGCTGGTAGTGACCGCCCCTCCCCATATAGCTGGTAGTGACCGCCCCTCCCCCATGGAGCTAACGACCGCCCCTCCCCCATATAGCTGGTAGTGACCGCCCCTCCCCCATATAGCTGGTAGTGACCGCCCCTCCCCATATAGCTGGTAATGACCGCCCCTCCCCATATAGCTGGTAGTGACCGCCCCTCCCCCATGGAGCTAACGGACCGCCCCTCCCCCATATAGCTGGTAGTGACCGCCCCTCCCCCATATAGCTGGTAGTGACCGCCCCTCCCCCCGTAGATCTGGTGATGACCGCCCCTCCCCCATAAAGCTGGTAGTGACCGCCCCTCCCCCATAAAGCTGGTAGTGACCGCCCCTCCCCATAAAGCTGGTAGTGACCACCCTCCCCCATATAGCTGGTAGTGACCGCCCCTCCCCCCATATAGCTGGTAGTGACCGCCCCTCCCCCATATAGCTGGTAGTGACCGCCCCTCCCCCATATAGCTGGTAGTGACCGCCCCTCCCCCATATAGCTGGTAGTGCCGCCCCTCCCCATGGAGCTAACACCTCCATCCACCATATAGCTGGTAGTGACCGCCCCTCCCCCTATAGCTGGTAGTGACTGCCCCTCCACCATAAAGCTGGTAGTGACCGCCCCTCCCCCATATAGCTGGTAGTGACCGCCCCTCCCCCATATAGCTGTAGTGACCGCCCCTCCCCACTATAGCTGGTAGTGACCGCCCATCCCCCATATAGCTGGTAGTGACCGCCCCTCCCCCATATAGCTGGTAGTGACCGCCCCTCCCCCCATATAGCTGGTAGTGACCCGCCCCCTCCCCCCATATAGCTGGTAGTGACCGCCCTCCCCCCGTAGATCTGTGATGACCGCCCTCCCCCATATAGCTGGTAGTGACGCCCCTCCCCCCCTAAAGCTGGTAGTGACCGCCCCTCCCCCATATAGCTGTAGTGACCGCCCCTCCCCCATATAGCTGGTAGTGACGCCCCTCCCCATGGAGCTAACGACCGCCCATTCCCCATATAGCTGGTAGTGACCGCCCCTCCCCATATAATGCTGGTAGTGACTGCCCCTCCCCATAAAGCTGGTAGTGACCGCCCCTCCCCATATAGCTGGTAGTGACCGCCCCCCCCATATAGCTGGTAGTGACCGCCCCTCCCCCATATAGCTGGTAGTGACCGCCCTCCCCCATATAGCTGGTAGTGACCGCCCTCCCCCCTATAGCTGGTAGTGACCGCCCCTCCCCCATATAGCTGGTAGTGACCGCCCCTCCCCCATATAGCTGGTAGTGACCGCCCCTCCCCATATAGCTGGTAGTGACCGCCCCTCCCCAGAGCTAACGACGCCCTCCCCCATATAGCTGGTAGTGACCGCCCCTCCCCCATATAGCTGGTAGTGACCGCCCCTCCCCATATAGCTGGTAATGACCGCCCCTCCCCATATAGCTGGTAGTGACCGCCCTCCCCCAGGGATGCTATCACGACCGCCCCTCCCCCCATATAGCTGGAGGACCGCCCCTCCCCATATAGCTGGTAGTGACCGCCCCTCCCCCATATAGCTGGTAGTGACCGCCCCTCCCCCATATAGCTGGTAGTGACGCCCCCCCCATATAGCTGGTAGTGACCGCCCCTCCCCCATATAGCTGGTAGTGACGCCCCCCCCTATACGGTAGTGGACCGCCCCTCCCCCATATAGCTGGTAGTGACCGCCCCTCCCCCATATAGCTGGTAGTGACGCCCTCCCCCATGGAGCTAACGACCGCCCATCCCCCATATAGCTGGTAGTGACCGCCCCTCCCCCATGGAGCTAATGACCGCCCCAACCCCATATAGCTGGTAGTGCCGCCCCTCCCCCATATAGCTGGTGATGACCGCCCCCCCCTCCCCCAGATCTGATAATTATCACCCCTTCCCCATAGATCTGGTGATGACCGCCCCTCCCCCATAGATCTGGTGATGACCCGCCCTCCCCCATAGATGGTGATGACCGCCCCTCCCCCATAGATCTGGTGATGAGCGCCCCTCCCCCATAGATCTGGTGATGACCGCCCCTCCCCATAGATCTGGTGATGACCGCCCCTCCCCCATAGATCTGGTGATGACCGCTCCTCCCCCATAGATCTGGTGATGACCCCCCCCCTCCCCCATAGATCTGGTGATGACCTCCCCCTCCCCCACAGATCTGGTGATGACCGCCCCTCCCCCATGGAGCTAATGACCGCCCCTCCCCCATAGAGCTGTTGATGACCTCCCCCATAGATCTGGTGATGACCGCCCCTCCCCCATGGAGCTAATGACCGCCCCTCCCCCGTAGATCTGGTGATGACCGCCCCCTCCCCCGTAAGATCTGGTGATGACCGCCCCTCCCCCGTAGATCTGGTGATGACCGCCCCTCCCCCATAGAGCCGGTGCTGAGCGCCCCTCCCCCATAGATCTGGTGATGACCGCCCCTCCCCCATGGAGCTAATGACCCGCCCCTCCCCCATAGATCTGGTGATGACCGCCCCCTCCCCCATGGAGCTAATGACCGCCCCCTCCCCCGTAGATCTGGTGATGACCGCCCACTCCCCCGTAGATCTGTGTGATGACCGCCCCTCCCCCGTAGATCTGATGATGACCGCCCCTCCCCCGTAGATCTGGTGAGGAGCCCGCACCCTCCCCCGTAGATCTGGTGATTGACCGCCCCTCCCCATGGAGCTAATGACCGCCCCTCCCCGTAGATCTGGTGATGCCACCCTTCCCCTGTAGATCTGGTGATGACCGCCCCTCCCCCCCGTAGATCTGGTGCTGAGCCGCCCCTCCCCCGTAGATCTGGTGCTGACCGCCCCCCTCCCCCCTAGATCTGTGCTGACCGCCCCGTCCCCCGTTAGATCTGGTGCTGACCGCCCCTCCCCCGTAGATCTGGTGCTGACCCGCCCCTACCCCCGTAGATCTGGTGCTGACCGCCCCTACCCCGTAGATCTGGTAGCTGACCGCCCCCTCCCCCGTAGATCTGGTGCTGACCTGCCCCTCCCCCGTAGATCTGGTGCTGACCGCCCCGCCCCCGTAGATCTGGTGCTGACCGCCCCTCCCCCGTAGATCTGGTGCTGAGCCGCCCCTCCCCGTCTTAGATCTGGTGATGACCGCCCCTCCCCTATAGGGTAGTGACCGCCCCTCCCCCTATATGGTATGACCGCCCCTCCCCCATAGCTGGTAGTGACTGCCCCTCCCCCATGGAGCTAACGACCGCCCCTCCCCCATATAGCTGGTAGGACCGCCCTCCCCATGGAGCTAATGACCGCCCCAACCCCAATAGCTGGTAGTGACCGCCCCTCCCCCCATATAGCTGGTGATGACCGCCCCCCCCCTCCCCCAGATCTGATAATTATCACCCTCCCTCCCCCATAGATCTGGTGATGACCGCCCCTCCCCCATAGATCTGGTGATGACCGCCCCTCCCCATGGAGCTAATGACCGCCCCTCCCGTAGATCTGGTGATGACCGCCCCACCCCCATGGAGCTAATGACCGCCCCTCCCCCGTAGATCTGGTGCTGACCGCCCCCCCGTAGATCTGGTTGACCGCGCCTCCCACGTAGATCTGGTGCTGACCGCCCCTCCCCCGTAGATCTGGTGCTGACCGCCCCTCCCCCGTAGATCTGGTGCTGACCGCCCTCCCCCGTAGATCTGGTGCTGACCGACCCGTGCCCCCCGTAGATCTGGTGCTGACCGCCCCTCCCCCCATAGATCTGGTGCTGACCGCCCCTCCCCCGTAGATCTGGTGATGACCGGCCCTCCCCCCATATAGCGGTAGTGACCGCCCCCTCCCCCATATAGCTGGTAGTGACCGCCCCTCCCCCATATAGCGGTAGTGACTGCCCCTCCCCCATGGAGCTAACGACCGCCATACCCCCATATAAGCTGGTAGTGACCGCCCCTCCCCCATGGAGCTAATGACCCGCCCCACCCCATATAGCTGGTAGTGACCGCCCCTCCCCCATATAGCTGGTGATGACCGCCCCCCCCCTCCCCCAGATCTGATAATTATCACCCCTTCCCCATAGATCTGGTGATGACCGCCCCTCCCCCCCATAGATCTGGTGATGACCGCCCCTCCCCCATAGATCTGGTGATGACCTCCCCTCCCCCATAGATCTGGTGAGGACCGCCCCTCCCCCATAGCTCTGGTGATGACCCCCCCCTCCCCCATAGATCTGGTGATGACCTCCCCTCCCCCACAGATCTGGTGATGACCCGCCCCTCCCCCATGGAGCTAATGACCGCCCCTCCCCCCGTAGATCTGGTGATGACCGCCCCTCCCCCATAGAGCTGTTGATGACCTCCCCCATAGATCTGGTGATGACCGCCCCTCCCCCATGGAGCTAATGACCGCCCCTCCCCCCGTAGATCTGGTGATGACCGCCCTCCCCCGTAGATCTGGTGATGACCGCCCTCCCCCGTAGATCTGGTGATGACCGCCCCTACCCCGTAGATCTGGTGATGACCGCCCCTCCCCCGTAGATCTGGTGATGACCGCCCCTCCCCCATAGATCTGGTGATGACCGCCCCTCCCCCATAGATCTGGTGATGACCGCCCCTCCCCCATGGAGCTAATGACCGCCCCTCCCCCATAGATCTGGTGATGACCGCTCCTCCCCATAGATCTGGTGATGACCGCCCCTCCCCCATGGAGCTAATGACCGCCCCTCCCCCGTAGATCTGGTGATGACCGCCCCTCCCCGTAGATCTGGTGATGACCGCCCCTCCCCCGTAGATCTGGTGATGACCGCCCCTCCCCCGTAGATCTGATGATGACCGCCCCTCCCCCGTAGATCTGGTGATGACCGCCCCTCCCCCGTAGATCTGGTGATGACCGCCCCTCCCCATGGAGCTAATGACCGCCCCTCCCCCGTAGATCTGGTGATGACCGCCCTTCCCCTGTAGATCTGGTGATGACGCCCCTCCCCGTAGATCTGGTGATGACCGCCCTCCCCCGTAGATCTGGTGATGACCGCCCCTCCCCCGTAGATCTGGTGCTGACCGCCCCTCCCCCTAGATCTGGTGCTGACCGCCCCTCCCCCGTAGATCTGGTGCTGACCGCCCCTCCCCGTAGATCTGGTGCTGACCGCCCCTCCCCTAGATCTGGTGCTGACCGCCCCTCCCCCGTAGATCTGGTGCTGACCGCCCCTCCCCCGTAGATCTGGTGCTGACCGCACCCTCCCCGTAGATCTGTGCTGACCGCCCCTCCCCCGTAGATCTGGTGCTGACCGCCCCTCCCCCGTAGATCTGGTGCTGACCCGCCTCCCCCGTAGATCTGTGCTGACCGCCCCTCCCCCGTAGATCTGGTGCTGACCGCCCCTCCCCGTAGATCTGGTGCTGACCCGCCCCTCCCCCGTAGATCTGGTGCTGACCGCCCCTCCCCCGTAGATCTGGTGCTGACCGCACCCTCCCCCGTAGATCTGGTGCTGACCGCCCCTCCCCCGTAGATTTGGTGCTGAACCGCCCCTCCCCCGTAGATCTGGTTGCTGACCAGCACCCTCCCCCGTAGATCTGGTGATGACCGCCCCTCCCCATGGAGCTAATGACCGCCCCTCCCCCGTAGATCTGGTGATGACCGCCCCTCCCCCGTAGATCTGGTGATGACCGCCCCTCCCCCGTAGATCTGGTGCTGACCGCCCCTCCCCCGTAGATCTGGTGCTGACCGCCCCTCCCCGTAGATCTGGTGCTGACCGCCCCTCCCCCGTAGATCTGGTGCTGACCGCCCCTCCCCCCGTAGATCTGGTGCTGACCGCCCCTCCCCGTAGATCTGGTGCTGACCGCCCCTCCCCCGTAGATCTGGTGCTGACCGCCCCTCCCCCGTAGATCTGGTGCTGACCGCCCCTCCCCCGTAGATCTGGTGCTGACCGCCCCTCCCCCGTAGATCTGGTGCTGACCGCCCCTCCCCCGTAGATCTGGTGCTGACCGCCCTCCCCCCGTAGATCTGGTGCTGACCCGCCCCTCCCCCGTAGATCTGGTGCTGACCGCCCCCTCCCCCGTAGATCTGGTGCTGACCGCCCCTCCCCCGTAGATCTGGTGCTGTACCGCCCCTCCCCCGTAGATCTGGTGCTGACCGCCCCTTCCCCCGTAGATCTGGTGGCTGACCGCCCCTCCCCCGTAGATCTGGTGCTGACCGCCCCTCCCCCGTAGATCTGGTGCTGACCGCGCCCTCCCCACGTAGATCTGGTGCTGACCGCCCCTCCCCCAGTATGAGCGGTGCTGACCGCCCCTCCCCCGTAGATCTGGTGATGACCGCCCCTCCCCCGTAGATCTGGGTGCTGACCGCCCCTCCCCCGTAGATCTGGTGCTGACCGCCCCTCCCCCGTAGATCTGGTGCTGACCGCCCCTCCCCCGTAGATTGGTGCTGACCGCCCTCCCCCGTAGATCTGGTGCTGACCGCCCTCCCCCCAGTAGATCTGTGATGACCGCCCCTCCCCAGTAGATCTGGTGATGCCGCCCCTCCCCCGTAGATCTGGTGAGGACCGCCCCTCCCCCTGATCTGGTGATGACCGCCCCTCCCCCGTAGATCTGGTGATGACCCGCCCCTCCCCCGTAGATCTGGTGCTGACCGCCCCTCCCCGTAGATCTGTGCTGACCGCCCCTCCCCCGTAGATCTGGTGCTGACCGCAGCCCCTCCCCCGTAGATCTGGTGCTGACCGCACCCTCCCCCGTAGATCTGGTGCTGACCGCCCCTCCCCCGTAGATCTGGTGCTGACCGCCCCTCCCCCGTAGATCTGGTGCTGACCGCCCCTCCCCCGTAGATCTGGTGCTGACCGCCCCTCCCCCGTAGATCTGGTGCTGACCGCCCCTCCCCCGTAGATCTGGTGCTGACCGCCCCTCCCCCGTAGATCTGGTGCTGACCGCCCCTCCCCCGTAGATCTGGTGCTGACCGCCCCTCCCCCGTAGATCTGGTGCTGACGCCCCTCCCCCGTAGATCTGGTGCTGACCGCCCTCCCCCGTAGATCTGGCGCTGACCGCCCCTCCCCCGTAGATCTGGCGCTGACCGCCCCTCCCCCGTAGATCTGGCTGCTGACCGCCCCTCCCCCGTAGATTCTGGCGCTGACCGCCCCTCCCCCGTAGATCTGGCGCTGACCGCCCCTCCCCCGTAGATCTGGCGCTGACCGCCCCTCCCCCGTAGATCTGGCGCTGACCGCCCCTCCCCGTAGATCTGGCGCTGACCGCCCCTCCCCGTAGATCTGGCGCTGACCGCCCCTCCCCCGTAGATCTGGCGCTGACCGCCCCTCCCCCGTAGATCTGGCGCTGACCGCCCCCCCCGTAGATCTGGCGCTGACCGCCCCTCCCCGTAGATCGGCGCTGACCGCCCCTCCCCCGTAGATCTGGCGCTGACCGCCCCTCCCCCGTAGATCTGGCGCTGACCGCCCTCCCCCGTAGATCTGGCGCTGACCGCCCCTCCCCCGTAGATCTGGCGCTGACCGCCCTCCCCCGTAGATCTGGCGCTGACCGCCCCTCGCCGGTAGATCTGGCGCTGACCGCCCCTCCCCCGTAGATCTGGCGATGTCCGCCCCTCCCCCGTAGATCCGGCGATGTCCGCCCCTCCCCCGTAGATCCGGCGATGTCCGCCCCTCCCCGTAGATCCGGCGATGTCCGCCCCTCCCCCGTAGATCCGGCGATGTCCGCCCCTCCCCTATATCAGGCGATGACCGCCCCTCCCCCGTAGATCCGGCGATGACCGCCCCTCCCCCGTAGATCCGGCGATGACCGCCCCTCCCCCGTAGATCCGGCGATGACCGCCCCTCCCCCGTAGATCCGGCGATGACCGCCCCTCCCCCGTAGATCTGGTGATGACCGCCCCTCCCCCATGGAGCCGGTAGGGCTGACGTCCCATGCATTAGCCTCACATGAGAGGGTACGGGCCCCCGAGGGGCAGCAGGGGCCCCGGTTGGTAAATCTGTAGTGTTGTCAGTGCAGTCCCGTTCCCTGCGCTGATGATAACCCCCATCATCCTCTGATCAGCGTGTTGTCTCCTCCCCAGGCTGAGGATGCGCTGCCCGCTCTGCCACGCCCTGCTGGCCCTGACTCTGCTGTGTAACCTGCTGCTCCTGTACTACACCTGGCGCCTCCGCCCGGAGCCGCGCCCCCCGTCTTCTCTGTCCGCGGGCATCACTGTCATTGTGCGGGAGTTCCGCCCCTTTGAGCATGGCCTGGCGGAGTTACACCGCTCCTTCCTGCGCGCCCGCCCTGCACTCCAGATCCTGGTGGCTTCAGAGTTGGCTCCGTACCCGCCGGTCCCTGGCATTTCCCTGCTGAGGCTTCACCCATCCCCGGAGCTGCCCAGCGCTGCCGCCCGCCTGGAGTCCCATGTTCACACCCGCCTGGTGGCGCTGGTACCGGACGGGTGTGCCCTGGATCCTCCTGATCTACTGGAGCGGATGGCTCGTGGACTGCGCGACGCTGCGCCCGGAGTCAGACTAGTGGCGGCCGGAGCTGGCGCCGCCCTGCACTGCCTGCACCTGAACGTGTCTCAGAGGGAATGGACGGCACAGTACCGGGTGGCCGGTGGCAGAGAGTCCTGCGGAGCGGTGGCCGGAGCGGCAGTCATCCTCATGCGCTCCCGCGACTTGTTTGACTTGCCCTTTCCTCTCTCCCGCCCCCTGCTGGCGGCCATATTTATTCAGGCGGCTCTGCGTGGGTGGAGGGTGAAGGTGATGGATGACGTCATGTTTCCTCGCACTCCGTTCCCGGCCACAGACCACGGCCGCTGGAAGGCAGAGCAGGCGGAGCGGGCAGAGGAGGCAGCCACAATGCGGGCACTGGGCGTGAAGCTGCTGCGCGGACTGGATGGGGGGGAGCGCTGGTTTGGCTGCACCAAGGAGACGCCCCGCTGCTTTGGGACTGTGGTTGGAGAAACCCCGGATTACCTGTACGAGGGGCGCTGGACCCCCCCCTGCTGCCTCCGGGCCCTCAGGATCACAGCGCTCCACGTCATCAAGGTCCTGGAGGCAAACAACGTGCGGTACTGGCTGGAGGGGGGGAGCCTGCTGGGGGCCGCCCGCCATCGGGACATCATCCCCTGGGACTATGACGTGGACCTTGGCATCTACCTGGAGGACATCGCCCTGTGCCCAGAGCTGCGGGGGGCCCAGGAGGGCTCTCTGGTAGATGAGGAGGGCTTTGTGTGGGAGCGGGCCGTGGAGGGCGACTTCTTCAGGGTGCAGTACAGTCAGACCAACCACCTCCATGTGGACCTGTGGCCCTTCTACCCCCGGGATGGGCTGATGACCCGGGACTCCTGGACTGGTCACCCGCAGGACATTGAGTTCCCAGAGCGCTTCCTCCGGCCCCTGCAGACGCTGCCGTTCGCCGGGGCTTTAGTTCAAGCCCCAAATCGCCACGTGGAGCTGCTGAAGATGAAGTTTGGGGAGAGAGCCATAGAGGAACCCGAGTACCCCAACCCGGCCCTACTGAGGATGGGGGGGGCGGTGAGACCAGAGCGAGGCCTGAAGGGTGGGATGTGGGGCACTGGGAGGGGGCGCAGGACTATAGGGGGCAGATAATGGCTGAAATAAACCAAGGATGTTCACTGCATGGACTGTGTATATACCCAGGAGAGCGAGGGGCGGATACGAGTATATACCCAGGAGAGCGAGGGGCGGATACATGTATATACCCAGGAGAGCGAGGGGCGGATACATGTATATACCCAGGAGAGCGAGGAGCGGATACATGTATATACCCAGGAGAGCGAGGAGCGGATACATGTATATACCCAGGAGAGCGAGGGGCGGATACATGTATATACCCAGGAGAGCGAGGGGCGGATACATGTGTATATACCCAGGAGAGCGAGGGGCGGATACATGTGTATATACCCAGGAGAGCGAGGGGCGGATACGAGTATATACCCAGGAGAGCGAGGGGCGGATACATGTATATACCCAGGAGAGCGAGGGGCGGATACATGTATATACCCAGGAGAGCGAGGAGCGGATACATGTATATACCCAGGAGAGCGAGGGGCGGATACATGTATATACCCAGGAGAGCGAGGGGCGGATACATGTATATACCCAGGAGAGAGAGGGGCGGATACATGTATATACCCAGGAGAGCGAGGGGCGGATACATGTATATACCCAGGAGAGAGAGGGGCGGATAAGAGTATATACCCAGGAGAGCGAGGGGCGGATACATGTATATACCCAGGAGAGAGAGGGGCGGATACATGTATATACCCAGGAGAGCGAGGGGCGGATACGAGTATATACCCAGGAGAGCGAGGGGCGGATACATGTATATACCCAGGAGAGCGGGGGGCGGATACATGTATATACCCAGGAGAGCGAGGGGCGGATACGAGTATATACCGTATTTTTCGCCTTATAAGACACACCTAGGTTTTTGAGGAGGAAAATAAGGGCTCTTTCACACCTGCATTGTGCGGATCCGGCATAGAGTTCCGTCGTCGGGGCTCTATGCCGGAAGAATCCTGATCAGTTTTATCCTAATGCATTCTGAATAGGAGAGAAATCCGTTCAGGATGCATCAGGATGTCTTCAGTTCCGGAACGGAACATTTTTTGGCCGGAGAACATACCGCAGCATGCTGCGCTTTTTGCTCCGGCCAAAAATCCTGAAGACTTGCCGCAAGGCCGGATCCGGAATTACTGCCCATTGAAAGGCATTGATCCGGATCCGGCCTTAAGCTAAACGTCGTTTTTGCCGGATCCGACGTTTAGCTTTTTTAGAGTGGTTACCGTGGCTGCCGGGACGCTAAAGTCCTGGCAGCCATGGTAAAGTGGAGCGGGGGAGCAGTATACTTACCGTCCGTGCGGCTCCCGGGGCGCTCCAGAGTGACATCAGGGCGCCCCACGCGCATGGATCACATGATCGCATGTACACGTCATCCATGCGCATGGGGCGCTCTGACGTCATTCTGGAGCGCCCCGGGAGCCGCGCGGACTGTAAGTATACCGCTCCTCACTACTACTATGGCAACCAGGACATTAATAGCGTCCTGGCTGCCATAGTAACACTGAACGCATTTTGAAGACGGATCCGTCTTCAAATGCTTTCAGTTCACTTGCGTTTTTCCGGATCCGGCGTGTAATTCCGGCAAGTGGAGTACACGCCGGATCCGGACAACGCAAGTGTGAAAGAGGCCTAAGAAAAAAAAATGTTTTAACCAAAAGGTGTGATTTTGGTGGGTTTGAGCTAATGGCGGTCTGTGCACGACACTATTATGCGGGATCTGTGGATGGCCCTGCTATATGTGTCATCCCCATCATTATCCCATTCACAGTCCTAGGGAGGGTCTGTAGTAGGCGGGGAGAGCGGCGGGCCGCGCAGGCGCTGTGCTCTGTACTGTATTATACGTAGTGTTAATCATCAGATCTAAACTGAATAACGATGCGCTGCCCCCCATGTGTCCATAACACCACACTGTGTATAAAGACCCCCATACAGGACGTACAATGTCTGCCCCCTGACTGGGAGGTAATCAGGTCAGACACTGTAGTAACCTAATCATCTCCAGACAGGAAAACCACATTAAAAGTACCCCAAAATCCACAATATCCAAACAGACAAACAGACAGAGAGCTTCTGTTACATACAGTACAGACCAAAAGTTTGGACGCACCTTCTTCTCATTCAAAGAGTTTTCTTTATTTTCATGACTATGACAATTGTAGATTCACACTGAAGGCATCAAAACTATGAATTATCACATGTGGAATTATCTACATAACAAAAAGTGTGAAACAGCTGAAAATATGTCATATTCTAGGTTCTTCACAGTAGCCACCTTTTGCTTTGATTACTGCTTTGCACACTCTTGGCATTCTCTTGATGAGCTTCAAGAGGTAGTCACCTGAAATGGTCTTCCAACAGTCTTGAAGGAGTTCCCAGAGATGCTTAGCACTTGTTGGCCCTTTTGCCTTCACTCTGCGGTCCAGCTCACCCCAAACCATCTTGATTGGGTTCAGGTCCGGTGACTGTGGAGGCCAGGTCATCTGGTGCAGCACCCCATCACTCTCCTTCATGGTCAGATAGCCCTTACACAGCCTGGAGGTGTGTTTGGGGTCATTGTCCTGTTGAAAAATAAATGATGGTCCAACTAAACGCAAACCAGATGGAATAGCATGCCGCTGCAAGATGCTGTGGTAGCCATGCTGGTTCAGTATGCCTTCAATTCTGAATAAATCCCCAACAGTGTCACCAGCAAAGCACCTCCACACCATCACACCTCCTCCTCCATGCTTCACGGTGGGAACCAGGCATGTAGAGTCCATCCGGTCACCTTTTCTGCGTCGCACAAAGACACGGTGGTTGGAACCAAAGATCTCAAATTTGGACTCATCAGACCAAAGCACAGATTTCCACTGGTCTAATGTCCATTCCTTGTGTTCTTTAGCCCAAACAAGTCTCTTCTGCTTGTTACCTGTCCTTAGCAGTGGTTTCCTAGCAGATCTTCTACCATGAAGGCCTGATTCACACAGTCTCCTCCTAACAGTTGTTCTAGAGATGTGTCTGCTCCTAGAACTCTGGGTAGCATTGACCTGGTCTCTAATCTAAGCTGCTGTTAACCTGCAATTTCTGAGGCTGGTGACTCGGAGGAACTTCTCCTCCGCAGCAGAGGTGACTCTTGGTCTTCCTTTCCTGGGGCGGTCCGCATGTGAGCCAGTTTCTTTGTAGCGCTTGATGGTTTTTGTGACTGCACTTGGGGACACTTTCAAAGTTTTCCCAATTTTTCGGACTGACTGACCTTCATTTCTTAAAGTAATGATGGCCACTCGTTTTCCTTTACTTAGCTGCTTTTTTCTTGCCATAATACAAATTCTAACAGTCTATTCAGTAGGACTATCAGCTGTGTATCCACCTGACTTCTCCACAACGCAACTGATGGTCCCAACCCCATTTATAAGGCAAGAAATCCCACTTATTACACCTGACAGGGCACACCTGTGAAGTGAAGACCATTTCAGGTGACTACCTCTTGAAGCTCATCAAGAGAATGCCAAGAGTGTGCAAAGCAGTAATCAAAGCAAAAGGTGGCTACTCTGAAGACCCTAGAATATGACATATTTTCAGTTGTTTCACACTTTTTGTTATGTATATAATTCCACATGTGTTAATTCATAGTTTTGATGCCTTCAGTGCGAATCTACAATTGTCATAGTCATGAAAATAAAGAAAACTCTTTGAATGAGAAGGTGTGTCCAAACAGTCAGACCAACCACCTCCATGTGGACCTGTGGCCCTTCTACCCCCGGGATGGGCTGATGACCCGGGACTCCTGGACTGGTCACCCGCAGGACATTGAGTTCCCAGAGCGCTTCCTCCGGCCCCTGCAGATGCTGCCGTTCGCCGGGGCTTTAGTTCAAGCCCCAAATCGCCACGTGGAGCTGCTGAAGATGAAGTTTGGGGAGAGAGCCATAGAGGAACCCGAGTACCCCAACCCGGCCCTACTGAGGATGGGGGGGGCAGTGAGACCAGAGCGAGGCCTGAAGGGTGGGATGTGGGGCACTGGGAGGGGGCGCAGGACTATAGGGGGCAGATAATGGCTGAAATAAACAAAGGATGTTCACTGCATGGACTGTGTATATACCCAGGAGAGCGAGGGGCGGATACATGTGTATATACCCAGGAGAGCGAGGGGCGGATACATGTGTATATACCCAGGAGAGCGAGGGGCGGATACATGTGTATATACCCAGGAGAGCGAGGGGCGGATACATGTGTATATACCCAGGAGAGCGAGGGGCGGATACATGTGTATATACCCAGGAGAGCGAGGGGCGGATACATGTGTATATACCCAGGAGAGCGGGGCGGATACATGTGTATATACCCAGGAGAGCGAGGGGCGGATACATGTATATACCCAGGAGAGCGAGGGGCGGATACATGTATATACCCAGGAGAGCGAGGGGCGGATACATGTATATACCCAGGAGAGAGAGGGGTGGATACATGTATATACCCAGGAGAGAGAGGGGCGGATACATGTATATACCCAGGAGAGAGAGGGGCGGATACATGTATATACCCAGGAGAGAGAGGGGCGGATACATGTATATACCCAGGAGAGAGAGGGGCGGATACATGTATATACCCAGGAGAGCGAGGGGCGGATACATGTATATACCCAGGAGAGCGAGGGGCGGATACATGTATATACCCAGGAGAGCGAGGGGCGGATACATGTATATACCCAGGAGAGCGAGGGGCGGATACATGTATATACCCAGGAGAGCGAGGGGCGGATACATGTATATACCCAGGAGAGCGAGGGGCGGATACATGTATATACCCAGGAGAGCGAGGGGCGGATACATGTATATACCCAGGAGAGCGAGGGGCGGATACATGTATATACCGTATATGTACCCAGGAGAGCGAGGGTCAGAGTCATGTATATACCGTATATATACTATAGGTTCAAAGCCTTGTGCCAGCAAGTGGGCGTGTCTTTTCTCTGAAGGAGGGTCACAACGTGCCATGTGTTTAGAGGGACCTGCAACCTGATGACATCACTACCCTCCATGTGACTACAGCAAAGGACTCATCACAACCCAAAGGACTTCTATACCTGGTGTTCTGCTTAACCCTGTTTGTACCACGCCATCTGTATTTGTAACCGCAGACCACTGTATATATTCTGTGTGTATAGTGTTAATTCTAGTGAGCCCTTAATGTGATTAAATATATAATTTAATCTTGTGCTATCTTGTATCTCCATCACAAATCCCCACGTCCGTGTTTCGGCCTAGTAATACGCTACCGCTGGTTTTTTTTTTACCCTATATAATCCCGTTAGCAGACCGTACCTATATCAAACAAGGAACTGGTGGAAGATACCCGGGCTGAGAACGCGCTGTTTCACTGCGGAAGTGACCAGGCTCTCTCAGCTTGATGCCTCTCTGTGCTCGCGTGGACAGGAGGTGTCTTTAAAAACTGTACCAAGCTGACCTTACCTGCTCCTCTGAAAGGCGTAACGTCACGCCTTGGTTAACCCATGACCGTACCGTATGTTGTGAGCTCAACGTAGTTGACGTCAGTCGGGGTGGGCCTCACTCCACCTGCCCATCCCACCAGGCAGGCTTGGCTGCTCTCCTACAGGCCGCTCTAGAGGACTTCCCCCTGCTGGACAAAGATGGGGACTTGGACACCTTTTTGTTGGCATTTGAGATGGCCTGCCATCAGTACCAACTGCAAGAGAACCAGTGGGTCAGATTCCTCAAGCCATGTCTCAGGAGAAAAGCCCTTTAAATCTTTGAGTACCTGTCAAGTGAGACCATCCTGAGCTATGAGGACATCACGCAATCTCTGGTCCGGCAGTGCAACTTGACCCCTTAGACATACTGGAAAAAGCTCAGGAATTTGCAGCGGGGTTCTACCCAGAACTGGGCCGATCACATGCAGGCCTTGCTGAGAGCGGTCGACCAATGGACCACAGGATTGGAGCTCACCACTGTCCAACAACTGAAGGAGCTCATCGCCACAGAGCAGTTATTGTGGAATTTCCCGGAGGACCTCCAGCAGTACCTCCGTGACTGGAAGCCAAAGGTGGCCTCCGCAACAGCAGCCCTGGCCGATGAATACACCAACAACAGGACATCAGAGGGCTAACCTGTTGCTGGAGAGGGGGTAAGACGCATGCTGCTACCCCTGCCCCTAGGCCCAAGTGCGCACCGGCCTCACTTTTCACGTGGGTGGGGGAACCCCGACTGTGTCACCTTTGTAAGCAACCAGGACACTTCAAGGCCACGTGTCCCCAGCACCCGAGGGACCCGTCCCAGTCATCGACCCGGAAACCGTCCCCTGTGTTGTGTGGGGGTGGTGGGAGGTCCCTTGACAATGTAAAATTGGTCACCATGGGCCAGGCCATGGCCATGGAACTTGGAGACACCGGCGCTGAGATGACTCTGGTACGGCCTGAACTGGTGGCACCCCATGATTTATTGCCCGGGAGATCCCTTACTGTCTCCGGTATTGGAGGAGTTGAACCGGCGATGCCCATTGCCATGGTCTATTTGGACTGGGGCACCAATCGAGGAGTAAGGGAGGTGGGGGGTATCCGCAAATATCCCCGCCAGTGTTTTGCTTGCGACGGACCTGGGGCGACTTGTGTCTAAGTACGTGGCCGCTGACACCCCGAGGTCCGATCCCCCAGAATGTAATGCCATGTCCACCCCTGTTGATACTGTGAATGTACCCAACATGCCTGTTGGTGGGGATGGGGGATGTAATGTGTGCCTCTCCCCTCAGTGGAGAGGGGGTCATTCCTGCCAGATGTGCTGAAGCCCCAGGGTGTGGCCAGCAAGCCTGCTGGAACCTGTTGTCCTCCGATGTGGTGACTGAGGGGACAAGCAGGGGGCAGACAGCTGCCCAGGAGAAGTAGGGCTCCCAGATAACGCCTCAGTGCAGGGTTCCTCCACCACTGTGATTTCAGAGGGCCAGGTTAGTCCATCTGGACTGGCGACTTGGTCGGAAGCCGAGGGGAAGCAGGCAGTACCAGCGGTGGCAGCGGCCATAGCTGCTGTCACGCGCTGCGGGAGTGCTGGGACTCCTCACGGGTCCGATTAGCTTTCCCACTTCCAACCAAGTGGCTGCCAAAACAGATGGAGGCCAGGAGACAGGTCCCGGGGACGTGGCAGTCTCGTCTATTCTGGCCATGTCCTCTCAGAGGGTTCAGGTGGCGTTAGTGGCTCATGCCAGCCTGAATGCTCTGAAGGAGCAGGCGGCACAGCCTCCCTCGGACTCAGACCTCGAGCGGGTGGCCTGGGACCAAGGACGGCTGTATCGGGTCATGGTCCAGCAAGGCTCACCGGAGGAGTGGCCTAGGGACCAGCAGGTAGTAAAGCTGACAGGGGACGTGGAAGTCTCGTCTATTCTGGGCACATCCGGTCAGGGGTTTCAGGTGGCGTTAGTGGCTGACGCCAGCCTCAACGCTCTCAAGGAGCAGGTGGCATGGCCCCCCTTGGACTGAGACCTCCAGAGGGAGGTCTGGGACCAAGGACGGTTGTGCCAGGGAACCGGAGGCATGGCCTAAAGACCAACAATTTGTGGTACCTTATCCGTTCAGGGCGGAGTTTTTGTGGGTTGCGCATGAAATTCCGATGGCCAGATACCCAGGGGCTGCTAATACAGAGGCCTGGATGGGAGACGTAGCCACCCCTGGGGTATCGGTCACTAAGTGTGTCATGTGCTTCTAGGAAAAGTCGCAGGCCTTGTCGCGGTTGGTGCACGACAGTATGGGGCAAGCCCAGACCGACCAGAAGCAGGGGTATGACCAGATGGCATGTGAGAGGACCCACCAGGTGGGTCAGCAAGCGTGGATACTGGTTCCATTAACTCAGGACAAGCTTCAGGCGGCCTGGGGGGGCCCGTAGCTCGAGCACCAGCGGCTCAATGCCAGGATGTACCTGGTCACCCTGGACCACGCCCAGGGAAGGCAGAAGGCCTTCCCCGTGAACCTGATGCAGGTGCCCTCCGGAAGGGAGAAATGTTCACCAAAACGCCCGGAAGGACAGAGCCCGAGATACCATTAAGCATGGAGTATGCCCTTGCCACTTTTAAGCGGTTGGTCAAGCAGCTTAAGGGACTCGAAGAGTATGTGGCCATGTACCTGGAGGTCATTGCTGTCTTCGGTCCTACATGGGAGGATCCCGGAGAGCATCTGGCTTACGCCAGGAAAGGGCCAGCTGGGCATAAGCGAGGGGCCCCAGGTGGGGAAGCTTTGAAACCGGAGCCAGGGAGAGTGGATGCCAGCCAAGAACCAGGTGATGTCTTCCCTGGGCACCGCCAGGTACTATTGCGCCCCACAAAAAGTAGCCTGACGAGGCCCCTGACGGACCGCACCAGGAAGAAGCTGCCTTCCGCAGTCGATTGGACAAACAACTGCAAAGACGGCCTTCCAGGCGCTGAAGGATACCCTTTCCAGCTTTTGGTACCCCTGACTTCATGCGGCCATTTATAGTACCGCCGGACGCCAGTAATTGTGGCCTTGGTGTTATGCTTAGTCAGGGTGACTCCATTGGCCAGGTGCGAATGGGAGGTGGGTAAGTGGAAGCCTTGCGCTCCAGCCTTACCACTTTGCCATTCGCCACCAGAGAGGGTACAGATGGGCGCACGGGGAAACACAGGAATGTGCTGCCCCTAGCGCCCTCTAAAAGGGGGAGGTGTGAGGAATATGGATTCATATTTACTGTCAGCTATGTTCCCACACCAACCATCTTCTGAAAGGTAGCAGAGGTAGTGAGATCCACAGGGGGGGGGGGGGGCCTGCTTCAAAGCCAGCCAGATGGCAAAGAGCCTCTAGCAGTCCACCTTTGTTTACAATTTCTCACCTCCATTCAGCCAGCCAGGAACCCAGCTAATGGAACAGGAAAAAAGTCTCTGCAGGGGTCTAGGCCATTCCCCAGTTCAATCAAATTTAGCAGACAGCATGAAACCAGTGGTTCATGAGGAATTATGAATCGCCCGTCCATCACAGGCATAAACCTGACACATATTTGTGTCCCTGTGGCCACGATGAACAAGTCAGTGGTCATTGCTTGGTGGTGGGATGCCAGGGAGGAGATTTATACATATCACCTCACAGAAACCAAATGACAATACCATGCTTGGACTCTACTGGTAGCCGGAACCCAGGTGGATCCATTGGTCCCTGAACCACCTCCCTGTGACCATGAGCCCTAAACGGTTTTGTGGCTCATGTGCTGCCAGCATGGCAGAGGGGGTGTGGACCCCTCCCAGAGGCTGGGAGGGTCCGGCTACAGGTTAAAAGGCTTGTGCCAGCTATCAGGCATGTCTTTTCTCTGAAGAAGGTTCACATCGTGCCATGTGTTTAGAGGGACCTGCAACCTGCTGACATCACTGCCCTCCATGTGACCACAGCAAAGGACTCATCACAACCCAAAAGGACTCATCCATCTGGTAAACTGACTATCGCTCTGTTTAATCCTGTTTGTACCATACCACCTGTATTTGTAACCTCAGACCACTGTATCTATCCTTGTGTGTATAATGTATTGTCCAGTGAGCCCTTAAGGCGATTAAATATATAATTTAATCTTGTGCTATTTTGTATCTCGATCATGAATCCCCACGTCCGTGTTTCGGCCTAGTAATACGCTACCGCTGGTTGGTTTCTTACCCTATATAATCCCGTTAACAGACCAGGCTTATCTCAAACAAGGAACTGGTGGCAGTCTTCCCGGGCTAACGTGCCGTTTCACTGGGGCGGTGAAAAGGCTCCCTCAGATTGGTGCTTCTCTGTGCCCACGTGGACAGGAGGAGTCTGCGAAAACTGTACGAAGACTGACCTTACCCGCTCTTCCAGGAGGGTGTAATGTCACGCCTTGGTAACCAGTGACGATCCCGTATCTCGTGAGCTTGACGTCAGTCGAAGTACGGTATTCGTCACATACCGTATATACCCAGGAGAGCGAGGGGCAGCGCCCCTCTGTCCTCCGTCCAGACTCCCCTGTCACCTCTATGTCCTCCAGACCCCCGTGTTCTCTTCCAGGCTCCTCTGTTTTCTTCCAAACTCCTCTGTCTTCCTTGAGACCCCTTTGTCCCCTGACTCTGTTCGTCTCTAGATCCCTCTATGCCTCCCTGCCCTCCTCCAGACTCCCCTGTCCCCTGTCTTCCAGACCGCTCTGCCCTCCTCCAGACTCTCCTGTCCCCTCTATGTATTCCAGACCTCTCTGCCCTCCTCCAGACTCTCCTGTCCCCTCTATGTATTCCAGACCTCTCTGCCCTCCTCCAGACTCCCCTGTCCCCTCTATGTATTCCAGAATTCTCTGCCCTCCTCCAGACTCTCCTGTCCCCTCTATGTATTCCAGACCTCTCTGCCCTCCTCCAGACTCCCCTGTCCCCTCTATGTATTCCAGAATTCTCTGCCCTCCTCCAGACTCTCCTGTCCCCTCTATGTATTCCAGAATTCTCTGCCCTCCTCCAGACTCTCCTGTCCCCTCTATGTATTCCAGATCTCTCTGCCCTCCTCCAGACTCTCCTGTCCCCTCTATGTCTTCCAGACCTCTCTGCGCTCCTCCACACTCCCTTGCCCCTCTATGTCCTCCAGACTTCCCTGTCCCCTCTATGTCCTCCAGACCTCTCTGCCGTCCGGAAGAGAGAAATGTTCACCAAAACGCCTGAAAGGACGGTGCCCACAGAGATGCCGTTAAGCATGGAGTATGCCCCTGCCACTTCTAAGCGGATGGTCAAGCAGCTTAAGGGACTCGAAGGGTATGCGGCCATGTACCTGGAGGTCATTGCTGTGTTCGGTCCTACATGGGAGGATCCCCGAGAGCATCTGGCTTACACCAGGAAAGGGCCGGCTGGGCATAAGCGAGGGGCCCCAGGCAGGCGGGGAAGGTTTGAAACCGGAGCCTGGGAGAGTGGATCCTGGCTCCCCCCCCCCCCCCCCCGGGACAAGAACCAGGTGATGTCTTTCCTGGGCACTGCCAGGTACTATAGGGGGTTTGCGCCCCACAAAAAGTGACCTGATGAGGCCCCTGACGGACCGCACCAGGAAGAAGCTGCCTTCCGCAGTCGATTGGACAAACGACTGCGAGACGGCCTTCCAGGCGCTTAAGGATACCCTTTCCAGCTTCCGGTACCCCAGGCAGCCGACTTCATTCGATGTTTATAGTATCGCCAGACGCCAGTAATTGTGGCTTGGTGTTATGCTTAGTCAGGGTGACTCCATTGGCCAGGAGCGAATGGGAGGTGGGTACGCTCCAGCCTTACCACTTTGCCATTTGCCACCAGAGAGGGTACAGATGGGCGCACAGGGAAACACAGGAATGTGCTGCCCCTAGCGCCCTCTAAAAGGGGGAGGTGTGAGGAATATGGATTAATATTTACTGTCATCTATGTTCCCACACCAACCATCTTCTGAAAGGTAGCAGAGGTAGTGAGCACCACAGGGGGGGCCCTGCTTCAAAGCCAGCCAGATGGCAAAGAGCCTCTAGCAGTCCACCTTTGTTTACAATTTCTCACCTCCATTCAGCCAGCCAGGAACCCAGCTAATGGAACAGGAAAAAACTCTCTGCAGGGGTCTAGGCCATTCCCCAGTTCAATCAAATTTAGGAGACAGCATGAAACCAGTGGTTCATAAGGAATTATGAATCGCCCGTCCATCACAGGCATAAACCCGATACATATTTGTGTCCCTGTGGCCACAATGAACAAGTCCGTGGTCGTAGCTTGGTGGTGGGATGCCAGGGATGAGATTTATACCTATCTCCCCACAGAAACCAAATGACGATACCATGCTTGGACTCTACTGGTAGCCGGAACCCAGGCGGATCCATTGGTCCCAGAACCACCTCCCTGCGACATTCTGGTCTGGAGCCATGAGCCCTAATCAGTTTTGTGGCTCATGTGCTGCCAGCGCATCACTGCCCTCCATGTGACTACAGAAAAGGACTCATCACAACCCAAAAGGACTCATCCATCTCGTAAACTGACTTTCGCTCTATTTAACCCTGTTTGTACCAAACCACCTGTATTTGTAACCGCAGACCACTGTATAGAGAAAAAGAAGAAACTTGCAGCTCTCACCTCCTGATCTCCCTTGTGACGCACGGAAGATAAGGCTTGAACCCAGACACATTTAGAATATCCAGAAAACAAAGGATCAATTCCAGCTTCTGACGTATAAAATAGTTTATTCTTTATTTGGCTTCCAAAATTTAAGATCCAACCTACATCACATGGAGAGACACAAGGTAATTATGACGCGTTTCGGGCTATAGTATTGAGCCCTTCATCAAGACAATACAAAGTGCACTAAAAACAAGTACTTATATACAGCACAGGTAGGTTCCTCCTCCTTTTTTGATTGGCTAAAGGTCACACCCCAGGCCCAGGTGCTCCTGGATTAGGTAAAGAATCCAGCCAAGAGCACATGGGCGGGGAGGCAGCAGATTAGTATCATGCATTTGAAAACACAAACTGATGAACTACACGTACTGCAGTGTTAGATCATATTTTCTGTTTAGGCCCTTCGGTGTACAAGTTTCCAAAACAAACCTCCAATATGTGTCTCTGCTGAGGAGCTTCTGTTTGCGATCCTCTAATAGGTGCGGAGACAACCTCCACGCCCTGCAGAGAACGCAGAGAGGTCGCCCTAGTGAACAGGGGCAAAATGCATTGCTGCCGCTGAGACATTCCGAGACCTGACGTGAGGGACATCACTCAAATGCTTCCTTTACCTACTTATAGATCATTTGTGGTACAGCCCACGTATTGTACCCTGCATATTTTACATGTTATGACATATACTACGTGGTCTGTGTTGCAATTGATGTATTGCTTCAGCATGGTTTTATTATTAGCCGTAGATGTGACCTCTCGAGATAAACATGTGTCGACAGCAGATGCATTTTTTGCTACCACATTTGTAGTTTCCATTAGTTTTAGGCCAAGTGCATGTTTTGGGAATTTTTTCCTCAAACAGACTTGGACTGATTTTTTGGCCCACTGTGGGGGCTCTTTTCGTGGATGCCGTGTTTCTCCATTCCTCAATAAAGGTTAGAACCGGAAGGTGTTTCCGTGTGACTTCACATATCCTGAAATAGTCTCTTCTGTAATTGTATACTACTGTGTAGTTCATCCTTATTCAAGTCTTTTTTGTTCCTGTTTTCACTCTTATGTTTGTTCCCTCTCCTATTATTTTTGTTCTCATCCTTTATTCTATTATTATTATTATTTCCTTTAGAGAAGATGAGGGTCTTTCTGTCTGTTACTCTGGCAGCACGTTGCCTCTATTTATGCTGCTTTGGGTGTATCCTCTCATTTTGAGTCTTAGCTGCTATATTTTGGACTTCTCTTTCATATAGTTCCTCGAGGAGCAGTTCCTCCTTGCCCTAATCCTTTGCCCTTGTCCATAGATCCAGAAAAACGATTTTGTCCGGATCGCTGGAGAAGGTTAGTTGTATAGAAGTGGTACAACTGTTTAGGTGCTCTATACACTTTACTATTCTCTCTTTGTCCCCTGCCATACCCACAGCATGTCGTCAATGAATCGACCATACCATTTAAAGTCCTCTCTATACGGGTTATTGTCGGAGAAGAGATACCTGCTTTCCCACCGCGCCATCTATATATTTGCGATTGAAGGTATTTCGCTCCCATAGGGATTGCTGATTCCTGACGATAATATTTTTTGTCTCATCAGGAAGTCTATACATAGACATAGAAAGTCCTGCCGCTCTGGGGTAATTGCTATAATACTCTAGGGACCGTTTTAGCGCAGTAATAGCGGACTGATGCGGTATGTTCGTATATAATGCAGTGATATCTGCTGTTACCCAGGTAAAAGTACTGTGCCAATCAAAAGAAAGGACATTTCCTAATACTGCGCCTGTGTCCCTCATGTCCTGGTGTTAGCGGCACAAGTGGCTGTAGCAGGGAACCTGCCCACTCCTCTGCCACAATCAGACGTAATGGGGGAGGGAAACCTGCTTTATGGATTTCGGGAAGCGCATGGAACACAGGTGTAATTGCACGCTCTACATATATGAGTTCAGTTTCCTTTTTTGATAAAATACCCCGGGACTGACCCTTTTCCCAAATTTCGCATTTTCTGACAAGGGAGGAGAGGGCTGCAGTCCAATACACGATAGGCGCTGTCATCACTCGGCATACCCAAACTCGCGGTCTGGGATCACCGCCGCTCCGTATTACAACATCCTGCATACCTTGTAGCCCCTCTAACGCGTTATATTCATCTTTGTGAGATTATTTTTAAATCTGTCAAGGACCTCGGACCGGGACTGTATGGGATCATATGTGACGGATCTATTACAGACAGGATCGCTGTCCGAGTCCCTGCACGGATTCTCTGCCATATTACTATGAGGTGCATCACCTTCATACGGTTCTGATACACGGTTTGTCTCCGTGTTGGTGGCCTCATTAATGGATGAAAAGTCATTTTCCTGGCAATCAGTTCACATCTATGGTCGGGACGGGGAGAAGGAAACCCTTCCTGAGAACCCTCTCCTGTAGAGGGGAGATGGGCTTTGAGGAGGTTGAGCACCTGTATGTCCTCGGCTATTTCCTGCGTCTCGGATACCGCCTGCTTTTTGCGAGGTTTTCTCCCCGCCCTGCGTTTGTTGCTTGATTTCTATGACTGGGGCCTCCTGGTGTTCGTCCTTCCGATTGAATAGCAGCACCTTCCGCATTGTCTGAATTGGATTCAATGGAGTCCGTGGAGCTAAACGACGCACCTGCGTTGGGCCCAGCTCTGGATTGGGGGGTTCCTGTTCTGTTTGACCAGGTCTATACGGAGTCTGTACTGTAGTCAAGGAGGTCACGGTTACATTTGCTTGGCTTGAGCTCTGGAAGCGTATCCTCCGGCTGGTTCAGATCTTCAGTTTGGCGTCCATGCCTTGAAAGCTCTCGCTTCGTTAGTTTCAGATCCTCAGGAGCGTTCTGATCTCAGCGCGAGTTTCTTCATGTGCAATGATTAATTCCATTAGTTTTATGGAGCATTCGGACAGACTGTTGTAAAGGAGTCAGAGGACGTCGTGGTCGGGTTTTTCTTTATCCGCAATCCCCGTGGCACCACGTTCTTATCCAGGTATCTTTGTAGGGATAGGGAACCTACCTGTGCTGTATATAAGTACTTGTTTTTAGTGCACTTTGTGTTGTCTTGATGAAGGGCTCAATACTATAGCCCGAAACGCGTCACGGTTACCTTGTGTCTCTCCATGTGCTGTAGGTTGGATCTTAAATTTTGGAAGCCAAATAAAGAACAAACTATTTTATACGTCAGAAGCTGGAATTGACCCTTCGCAGACCACTGTATCTATCCCTGTGTGTATGGTGTATGGTCCAGTGAGCCCTTAAGGCCATTAAATCTATAATTTAATCTTGTATCTCGATCATGAATCCCCACGTCCGTGTTTCGGCCTAGTAATACGCTACCGCTGGTTGGTTTCTTACCCGATATAATCCCGTTAACAGACCGTACCTATATCAAACAAGGAACTGGTGGCAGTCTTCCTGGGCTAACGCGCTGCTTCACTGGGGCGGTAAAAAGGATCCCTCCGCTTGGTGCCTCTCTGTGCCCACGTGGACAGGAGGAGTCTGCGAAAACTGTACGAAGACTGACCTTACCCGCTCCTCCAGGAGGGCGTAATGTCACTCCTTGGTAACCAGTGACCATCCCGTATCTCGTGAGCTTGACGTCTGATGTCAGTCGGAGTACGGTATTTGTCACATACCGTATATACCCAGGAGAGCTCTGTCCTCCCTCCAGACTCCCCTTTCACCTCTATGTCCTCCAGACTCCTCTGTTTTCTTCCAAACTCCTGTCTTCCTTGAGACCCCTTTGTCTCCTCCAGACTCCGGTCGTCTCTAGATCCCTCTATGCCTCCCTGCCCTCCTCCAGACTCCCCTGTCTTCCAGACCTCCCTGCCCTCCTCCAGACTCCCCTGTCTTCCAGACCTCTCTGCCCTCCTCCAGACTCCCCTGTCTTCCAGACCTCCCTGCCTTCCTCCAGACTCCCCTGTCTTCCAGACCTCTCTGCCTTCCTCCAGACTCCCGTCTTCCAGACCTCTCTGCCTTCCTCCAGACTCCTTTGTCCCCTCTACATACTCCGGACCTCTCTCCCCTCCGCCAGACTCCTCTGTCCCCTCTACATACTCCAGACCTCTCTGCCCTCCGCCAGACTCCTCTGTCCCCTCTACATACTCCAGACCTCTCTGCCCCCCGCCAGACTCCTCTGTCCCCGCTACATACTCCAGACCTCTCTGCCTTCCGCCAGACTCCTCTACGTACTCCGGACCTCTCTGCCTTCCGCCAGACTCCTCTGTCCCCGCTACATACTCCAGACCTCTCTGCCCCCCGCCAGACTCCTATGTCCCCGCTACATACTCCAGACCTCTCTGCCCCCCGCCAGACTCCTATGTCCCCGCTACATACTCCAGACCTCTCTGCCCCCCGCCAGACTCCTCTGTCCCCTCTACATACTCCAGACCTCTCTGCCCCCCGCCAGACTCCTCTGTCCCCTCTACATACTCCAGACCTCTCTGCCCCCGCCAGACTCCTCTGTCCCCTCTACGTACTCCTGACCTCTCTGCCTTCCGCCAGACTCCTCTACATACTCCAGACCTCTCTGCCCTCCGCCAGACTCCTCTGTCCCCTCTACATACTCCAGACCTCTCTGCCCCCCGCCAGACTCCTCTGTCCCCTCTACATACTCCAGACCTCTCTGCCCCCTGCCAGACTCCTCTGTCCCCTCTACATACTCCAGACCTCTCTCCCCTCCGCCAGACTCCTCTGTCCCCTCTACATACTCCAGACCTCTCTGCCCTCCGCCAGACTCCTCTGTCCCCTCTACATACTCCAGACCTCTCTGCCCCCCGCCAGACTCCTTTGTCCCCTCTACATACTCCGGACCTCTCTCCCCTCCGCCAGACTCCTCTGTCCCCTCTACATACTCCAGACCTCTCTGCCCTCCGCCAGACTCCTCTGTCCCCTCTACATACTCCAGACCTCTCTGCCCCCCGCCAGACTCCTCTGTCCCCTCTACATACTCCAGACCTCTCTGCCCCCCGCCAGACTCCTCTGTCCCCGCTACATACTCCAGACCTCTCTGCCCCCCGCCAGACTCCTTTGTCCCCTCTACATACTCCAGACCTCTCTGCCCTCCGCCAGACTCCTCTGTCCCCTCTACATACTCCAGACCTCTCTGCCCCCCGCCAGACTCCTCTACATACTCCGGACCTCTCTGCCTTCCGCCAGACTCCTTTGTCCCCTCTACGTACTCCGGACCTCTCTCCCCTGCCCTCCGCCAGACTCCTCTACATACTCCAGACCTCTCTGCCTTCCGCCAGACTCCTCTGTCCCCTCTACATACTCCAGACCTCTCTGCCCCCCGCCAGACTCCTCTGTCCCCGCTACATACTCCAGACCTCTCTGCCCCCCGCCAGACTCCTTTGTCCCCTCTACATACTCCAGACCTCTCTGCCCCCCGCCAGACTCCTCTGTCCCCGCTACATACTCCAGACCTCTCTGCCCCCCGCCAGACTCCTTTGTCCCCTCTACATACTCCAGACCTCTCTGCCCTCCGCCAGACTCCTCTGTCCCCGCTACATACTCCAGACCTCTCTGCCCTCCGCCAGACTCCTCTGTCCCCTCTACATACTCCAGACCTCTCTGCCCCCCGCCAGACTCCTCTGTCCCCGCTACATACTCCAGACCTCTCTGCCCCCCGCCAGACTCCTTTGTCCCCTCTACATACTCCAGACCTCTCTGCCCTCCGCCAGACTCCTCTGTCCCCGCTACATACTCCAGACCTCTCTGCCCTCCGCCAGACTCCTCTGTCCCCTCTACATACTCCAGACCTCTCTGCCCCCCGCCAGACTCCTCTGTCCCCGCTACATACTCCAGACCTCTCTGCCCTCCGCCAGACTCCTCTGTCCCCTCTACATACTCCAGACCTCTCTGCCCCCCGCCAGACTCCTTTGTCCCCTCTACATACTCCGGACCTCTCTCCCCTCCGCCAGACTCCTCTGTCCCCTCTACATACTCCAGACCTCTCTGCCCTCCGCCAGACTCCTCTGTCCCCTCTACATACTCCAGACCTCTCTGCCCCCCGCCAGACTCCTCTGTCCCCTCTACATACTCCAGACCTCTCTGCCCCCCGCCAGACTCCTCTGTCCCCGCTACATACTCCAGACCTCTCTGCCCCCCGCCAGACTCCTTTGTCCCCTCTACATACTCCAGACCTCTCTGCCTTCCGCCAGACTCCTCTGTCCCCTCTACATACTCCAGACCTCTCTGCCCCCGCCAGACTCCTCTGTCCCCGCTACATACTCCGGACCTCTCTGCCCCCCGCCAGACTCCTTTGTCCCCTCTACATACTCCGGACCTCTCTCCCCTCCCCTCCGCCAGACTCCTCTGTCCCCTCTACATACTCCAGACCTCTCTGCCCTCCGCCAGACTCCTCTGTCCCCTCTACATACTCCAGACCTCTCTGCCCCCCGCCAGACTCCTCTGTCCCCGCTACATACTCCAGACCTCTCTGCCCCCCGCCAGACTCCTTTGTCCCCTCTACATACTCCAGACCTCTCTGCCCCCCGCCAGACTCCTCTGTCCCCGCTACATACTCCAGACCTCTCTGCCCCCCGCCAGACTCCTTTGTCCCCTCTACATACTCCAGACCTCTCTGCCCTCCGCCAGACTCCTCTGTCCCCGCTACATACTCCAGACCTCTCTGCCCTCCGCCAGACTCCTCTGTCCCCTCTACATACTCCAGACCTCTCTGCCCCCCGCCAGACTCCTCTGTCCCCGCTACATACTCCAGACCTCTCTGCCCCCCGCCAGACTCCTTTGTCCCCTCTACATACTCCAGACCTCTCTGCCCTCCGCCAGACTCCTCTGTCCCCGCTACATACTCCAGACCTCTCTGCCCTCCGCCAGACTCCTCTGTCCCCTCTACATACTCCAGACCTCTCTGCCCCCCGCCAGACTCCTCTGTCCCCGCTACATACTCCAGACCTCTCTGCCCCCCGCCAGACTCCTTTGTCCCCTCTACATACTCCAGACCTCTCTGCCCCCCGCCAGACTCCTCTGTCCCCGCTACATACTCCAGACCTCTCTGCCCCCCGCCAGACTCCTTTGTCCCCTCTACATACTCCAGACCTCTCTGCCCTCCGCCAGACTCCTCTGTCCCCGCTACATACTCCAGACCTCTCTGCCCTCCGCCAGACTCCTCTGTCCCCTCTACATACTCCAGACCTCTCTGCCAGACTCCCGTCTCCTTTGTGTACTCCAGCATCCTCTGTCAGCAGCTGCAGCATCTCAACTGCCCCCACAAACTCACTGGGATATCCAGCTGTGTACACTGTGGATGATGGGTATGTAGTGTGGAGAGTGCAGGTGTAGTAGGATGTCTACACTGCAGAAGATAGGTATGTAGGGTGGAGGTGCAGTAGGATGACGTGTACTCTGTGGATGATAGGTATGTAGTAGGATGACGTGTACTCTGTGGATGATAGGTATGTAGTAGGACGACGTGTACTCTGTGGATGATAGGTATGTAGTAGGATGACGTGTACTCTGTGGATGATAGGTATGTAGTGTGGAGGTGTATAGTGTGAATGATGGGTATGTAGTGTGGAGGGTGCAGGTGCAGAAGATAGGTATGTAGGGTGGAGGTGCAGTAGGATGAATTGTACACTGCAGATGATGGGTGTGGAGGGTGCAGGTGGAGTAGGATGACAGGTATGTATTGTGGAGGTGTATAGTGTGAATGATAGGTATGTAGTGTGGAGGGGGCAGATGTAGTAGGATGAGGTGTATACAGGGTCACATGCGGTACACAGTCTCTCCACCAGGAGGCATCACTGTCCTTGCGAATAAAGAAATGCAGGGAGCGGTTGGAGCTGGTTTTGTAAGCGGAGGCACGAGTCACCACACCCAGCATGCCTCACCGCAGACATGTCAGCTCTGCCCTGGTTGTACATAGATATCAGACAAGTCCCCATCACACTGCCAGGAATCCCTCAACCCCCAGAACATCGGTAACGCCACCGGCGAGGCTCCTCCCACTGTTCCCGAGGGGAAATACAATGTATCAGCCTGGTGGAGGCTCCAGACTGCATGCTATTATAACAAACCCTCAGCTGTGGAAAGGCAGGATGGGCTTTCAGCTTCTGGATATGAGTAAGCTGAAGTGTGTCCTGCATTAACTGACAGCAAGCAGGGATCCTGAAAGTAAAGGGGAACTGAAACACAATAGCGCACATTCATCAGCCCATTATAACTTCTGTCTCCAAACTGAAGTCTTGAGGCCGCCGGTGTCTGATCCTCTGCTTGCTGTAATACAATCCTCTCCACCTGGACCACGTTCCTGCCGAGCCTGTGTTTAGACAGAGCTGCAGTGTAAAGCATGGGGGGGGGGGGGGGTGAGCAGTGACACTGCTGAGCCTAGCCACTAATAATCAGCAGGGGGCAGAGTCTGTGCAGCAGTCCCCCCAATTATAAAACCACATTCAGATTTCATTATGGACCGTGCACAATGGGAGAGTTTGGACTGTAAGCGCCTGGGGATGATGGGAGTAATGGTCGCTGCAGGCCCAGGGCACGATCCGCTACTACTAGGGGGCTATGGAGGGCAGGGCAGCTGTCTTATTGGGGGCATGCTCTGTATGGCGCTCATTTCTTCAGTGGATACTTGGAGGTCATCATGGCGGTCTACACCAGAGGAGAGGATGTGGCGGAGTAGTCTCCTGGACAGGCGGAGTAGTCTCCTGGACAGGCGGAGTAGTGCTGTACATTTGGGGGACAGATCTTTTGGACTCTAGCGCACTCCCCTGGTCACCACTGCACCGGCAGCAATTCCACAATGAAGACACCACACATCAGCAGCTTCTTTGTCTTTACTTCACTAAACTCCCATCATTGACCACTACACCCATCGTGTTTGGGTCCAGGGCTCCACCGGTAACAGACTTAGTGCACAAGCGTGTAGTGCAGTCACGGATCAGCAGCGACATTTAACCCAGAGCAGGGGGGTCACCGGCTGTGAACCCGCACAAAGTCAAATTGGTCCAAAAATAGAACAAACCTTAAATATCCCAAAATAAAATTACAGACAAAAGGAGCCACCCGCGGACGTATAAAAGAGGGCGGAGCCTCAGGCGGACCATTCCTACACCGCGATTGGCTCCGGTCCTGATTGGAGGAGGCGCCGCCTGAGCGCCCGGAAGATGCAGCACATAAGTTAAGAGTCCAAGTAAAAAAAATAATTATATAAAAAAATAAAAGTGACCTAAACAAGTCCGCGGCCGGCCTCACATGGTGGACTCCTTATCGGAGGGGCTGCAGCCGTCCGTCTTCAGGAGGGGGTCCCCCTCCGGCTGATCCTCCGTCACCACTCGTACCGCCGTCAGATCCACATCGTCCGCACTGGGCTTCGCCGTCCGGTCGCTGTACACCTGGAGCAGGCCGGCACCAAAGGCGTCGCCCTCGACATTCAGTATCGTACAGGTTCGGTCACTGCAGGGAAATCCAACATGGAGTCAGTATAACGGATCCATCCTACTCCAGAATTCCTGACCATCCATGGGGCCTCAGAGGGCTGTGGCCACCATCACACTGGCGGTAGCCTTTTCTGGCTGGACCTGCGGCTCGCCCTCTCACTATAGAGACTGGGGCCGGAGCATGGATCCGGCCGGCTGGTCCCCTGCCAGAAAAGGCTGCCATCAGTGTGACAGTGGCCGAGAGCAGCAAGTGCAGCAGTCACCCAGTAGACAGCAGCTATGTGTTGTTTTAGGGTGGAACACCAGACCAGACCATAGTGTGAGATGCGGGGCGAGTCGTGGTACATAGTGTCATGGTGTGTGGCCGGGTAGTACGTAGTGTCATGGTGCGTGGCCGGGGGGGGGGCGGTAGTACGTAGTGTCATGGTGCGTGGGGAATATTTACCATGACCGATATGTGAAGCACCAGTCTTTAGTAGATGACCCCCAATGTATTTGACTGAAAGCCGCATTTATGATGCCAGTGTGCCCCTCCTGACCCCGGTGAGGGGCACCATCTCCTGCCACCCACAGAGTGAATGGAGCGGCGCATGCGATCGGGGGACAGGAACCCTGTTCTTGGTGGGGCAACTAAGATGTACAGGGGCCACCAAGGAGTCGCCATACTGTACAGGGGCCACCAAGGAGGCGCCATACTGTACAGGGGTCACCAAGGAGGCGCCATACTGTACAGGGGCCACCAAGGAGGCGCCATACTGCACTCTCTTCTAAACGGGCATTTATCCCCCCGCGCTGCAGAGTAGGGCCGATGTCCCCAGGGTAGGTTGTGGGTTATGCTCAGCCCCTAAGAACCAGTACTTACACCAACCAGTCCACAGCCAGAATGAGGGAGATATCATTGGTGGGGAGACCGACCGCCTCCAGAATGATGGCCAGTGTCAGCACGCCGCCCGCCGGGATGCCTGCAGCCCCCACACTGGACGCGGTGGCTGTGACCCTGAGAGAGAGAAGAGGAGGAGTCAGTCTGCGATACGCCCCTTGATGGGCGAGAAGATGTTCAGGGCAGGGCACTCACAGGATGGTGATGATCTGGATGAAGTTCAGGGGGTGGTTGTTCAGCTGCGCGATGAAGACGGCCGCCACACACTGGAACAACGCCGCTCCGTCCATGTTCACTGTGGCGCCGATGGGAAGGATGAATCTGCTGATCTGCTTGGAAACGCCGTTCTTCTCCTCCACACATTTCATCATCAGCGGAAGGGTGGCCGAACTGAGGGGAGAGCGGGAACATTAACCCTACAGCGGTCAACCAGTAACTACTACCTCGTTCTTCTCAGCAGAATATTACATCCTGTATTATACTCCAGAGCTGCACTCACTATTCTGCTGGTGCAGCCACTGTGTACATACATTACTTATCCTGTACTGATCCTGAGTTACATCCTGTATTATACTCCAGAGCTGCACTCACTATTCTGCTGGTGCAGTCACTGTGTACATACATTACTTATTCTGTACTGATCCTGAGTTACATCCTGTATTATACTCCGGAGCTGCACTCACTATTCTGCTGGTGCAGTCACTGTGTACATACATTACTTATCCTGTACTGATCCTGAGTTACATCCTGTATTATACTCCAGAGCTGCACTCACTATTCTGCTGGTGCGGTCACTGTGTACATACATTACTTATCCTGTACTGATCCTGAGTTACATCCTGTATTATACTCCAGAGCTGCACTCACTATTCTGCTGGTGCAGTCACTGTGTACATACATTACTTATCCTGTACTGATCCTGAGTTACATCCTGTATTATACTCCAGAGCTGCACTCACTATTCTGCTGGTGCAGTCACTGTGTACATACATTACTTATCCTGTACTGATCCTGAGTTACATCCTGTATTATACCCCAGAGCTGCGCTCACTATTCTGCTGGTGCAGTCACTGTGTACATACATTACTTATCCTGTACTGATCCTGAGTTACATCCTGTATTATACTCCAGAGCTGCACTCACTATTCTGCTGGTACAGTCACTGTGTACATACATTACTTATCCTGTACTGATCCGGAGTTACATCCTGTATTATACTCCAGAGCTGCACTCACTATTCTGCTGGTGCAGTCACTGTGTACATACATTACTTATCCTGTACTGATCCTGAGTTACATCCTGTATTATACTCCAGAGCTGCACTCACTATTCTGCTGGTGGAGTCACTGTGCACATACATTACTTATCCTGTACTGATCCTGAATTACATCCTGTATTATACTGCAGAGCTGCACTCACTATTCTGCTGGTGCAGTCACTGTGTACATACATTACTTATCCTGTACTGATCCTGAATTACATCCTGTATTATACTCCAGAGCTGCACTCACTATTCTGCTGGTGCAGTCACTGTGTACATACATTACTTATCCTGTACGGATCCTGAGTTACATCCTGTATTATACTCCAGAGCTGCACTCACTATTCTGCTAGTGCAGTCACTGTGTACATACATTACTGATCCTGTACTGATCCTGAGTTACATCCTGTAATATACTCCAGAGCTGCACTCACTATTCTGCTGCTGCAGTCACTGTGTACATACATTACTGATCCTGAGTTACATCCTGTATTATCCTCCAGAGCTGCACTCACTATTCTGCTGCTGCAGTCACTGTGTACATACATTACTTATCCTGTACTGATCCTGAGTTACATCCTGTATTATACTCCAGAGCTGCACTCACTATTCTGCTGGTGCAGTCACTGTGTACATACATTACTTATCCTGTACTGATCCTGAGTTACATCCTGTAATATACTCCAGAGCTGCACTCACTATTCTGCTGCTGCAGTCACTGTGTACATACATTACTGATCCTGAGTTACATCCTGTATTATACTCCAGAGCTGCACTCACTATTCTGCTGCTGCAGTCACTTTGTACATACATTACTTATCCTGTACTGATCCTGAGTTACATCCTGTATTATACTCCAGAGCTGCACTCACTATTCTGCTGGTGTAGTCACTGTGTACATACATTACTTATCCTGTACTGATCCTGAGTTACACCCTGTATTATACTCCAGAGCTGCACTCACTATTCTGCTGGTGCAGTCACTGTGTACATACATTACCTATCCTGTACTGATCCTGAGTTACATCCTGTATAATACTCCAGAGCTGCACTCACTATTCTGCTGGTGCAGTCACTGTGTACATACATTACTTATCCTGTACTGATCCTGAGTTACATCCTGTATTATACTCCAGAGCTGCACTCACTATTCTGCTGGTGCAGTCACTGTGTACATACATTACCTATCCTGTACTGATCCTGAGTTACATCCTGTATTATACTCCAGAGCTGCACTCACTATTCTGCTGGTGCAGTCACTGTGTACATACATTACTTATCCTGTACTGATCCTGAGTTACATCCTGTATTATACTCCAGAGCTGCACTCACTATTCTGCTGGTGCAGTCACTGTGTACATACATTACTTATCCTGTACTGATCCTGAGAGACATCCTGTATTATACTCCAGAGCTGCACTCACTATTCTGCTGGTGCAGTCACTGTGTACATGCATTACTTATCCTGTACTGATCCTGAGTTACATCCTGTATTATACCCCAGAGCTGCGCTCACTATTCTGCTGGTGCAGTCACTGTGTACATACATTACTTATCCTGTACTGATCCTGAGTTACATCCTGTATTATACTCCAGAGCTGCACTCACTATTCTGCTGGTGCAGTCACTGTGTACATACATTACTTATCCTGTACTGATCCTGAGTTACATCCTGTATTATACCCCAGAGCTGCGCTCACTATTCTGCTGGTGCAGTCACTGTGTACATACATTACTTATCCTGTACTGATCCTGAGTTACATCCTGTATTATACTCCAGAGCTGCACTCACTATTCTGCTGGTACAGTCACTGTGTACATACATTACTTATCCTGTACTGATCCTGAGTTACATCCTGTATTATACTCCAGAGCTGCACTCACTATTCTGCTGGTGCAGTCACTGTGTACATACATTACTTATCCTGTACTGATCCTGAGTTACATCCTGTATTATACTCCAGAGCTGCACTCACTATTCTGCTGGTGGAGTCACTGTGCACATACATTACTTATCCTGTACTGATCCTGAATTACATCCTGTATTATACTGCAGAGCTGCACTCACTATTCTGCTGGTGCAGTCACTGTGTACATACATTACTTATCCTGTACTGATCCTGAATTACATCCTGTATTATACTCCAGAGCTGCACTCACTATTCTGCTGGTGCAGTCACTGTGTACATACATTACTTATCCTGTACGGATCCTGAGTTACATCCTGTATTATACTCCAGAGCTGCACTCACTATTCTGCTAGTGCAGTCACTGTGTACATACATTACTGATCCTGTACTGATCCTGAGTTACATCCTGTAATATACTCCAGAGCTGCACTCACTATTCTGCTGCTGCAGTCACTGTGTACATACATTACTGATCCTGAGTTACATCCTGTATTATCCTCCAGAGCTGCACTCACTATTCTGCTGCTGCAGTCACTGTGTACATACATTACTTATCCTGTACTGATCCTGAGTTACATCCTGTATTATACTCCAGAGCTGCACTCACTATTCTGCTGGTGCAGTCACTGTGTACATACATTACTTATCCTGTACTGATCCTGAGTTACATCCTGTAATATACTCCAGAGCTGCACTCACTATTCTGCTGCTGCAGTCACTGTGTACATACATTACTGATCCTGAGTTACATCCTGTATTATACTCCAGAGCTGCACTCACTATTCTGCTGCTGCAGTCACTGTGTACATACATTACTTATCCTGTACTGATCCTGAGTTACATCCTGTATTATACTCCAGAGCTGCACTCACTATTCTGCTGGTGTAGTCACTGTGTACATACATTACTTATCCTGTACTGATCCTGAGTTACACCCTGTATTATACTCCAGAGCTGCACTCACTATTCTGCTGGTGCAGTCACTGTGTACATACATTACCTATCCTGTACTGATCCTGAGTTACATCCTGTATAATACTCCAGAGCTGCACTCACTATTCTGCTGGTGCAGTCACTGTGTACATACATTACTTATCCTGTACTGATCCTGAGTTACATCCTGTATTATACTCCAGAGCTGCACTCACTATTCTGCTGGTGCAGTCACTGTGTACATACATTACCTATCCTGTACTGATCCTGAGTTACATCCTGTATAATACTCCAGAGCTGCACTCACTATTCTGCTGGTGCAGTCACTGTGTACATACATTACTTATCCTGTACTGATCCTGGGTTACATCCTGTATTATACTCCAGAGCTGCACTCACTATTCTGCTGGTGCAGTCACTGTGTACATACATTACTTATCCTGTACTGATCCTGAATTACATCCTGTATTATACTCCAGAGCTGCACTCACTATTCTGCTGGTGCAGTCAGTGTGCACATACATTACTTATCCTGTACTGATCCTGAGTTACATCCTGTATTATACTCCAGAGCTGCACTCACTATTCTGCTGGTGCAGTCACTGTGTACATACATTACTTATCCTGTACTGATCCTGGGTTACATCCTGTATTATACTCCAGAGCTGCACTCACTATTCTGCTGGTGCAGTCACTGTGTACATACATTACTTATCCTGTACTGATCCTGAATTACATCCTGTATTATACTCCAGAGCTGCACTCACTATTCTGCTGGTGCAGTCACTGTGTACATACATTACTTATCCTGTACTGATCCTCAGTTTTACATCAGACACGGAGGCTTCATATTGCTTTCTCTTCCTTTACTGATCACCATAGCAGCAAGGAGAAACAAAAACAAATGCAAATGGTCGCCATAGTAACCCATACGTCCCACCCCTACAGCCCCATATAAGGCTGCGTCCAAGGTGGTACTCCCTCTTTCTTGCTGCTCACCAGATAAGTAACATCTTCATTTTATCTGTTAGCTGCTTCTGTTCTCCCTAGGGGTTTATATCGCTATATATTATATTCCCCTTGTTATTTTCTCCCCTGGGGTTTGTTTTCCTCCCTTTAGGTGGTGTAGGGATTGTGCAGCGGTATAGCTATTTACCCTGCATTCCTTTTCCCAGGGGCTTTCCCTGTCATGGCAGCCATTGCCTACATCAGTATTCCCTGGTCCTAGTTTGCGCTCTACGTTTTTTCCACCTGGGACCTTCCCTCTGGGGGTCCTTGTGTTTTCTCCCTCTCCCCCCTTCTCCCCTCGGGAGTGTTGCTTGGGGGTCCCATTTTGGTTTGTGCGCTCCGCTGGCCTTACCGCCATTTTCTGTCTCCAGCGGTGGTGGGCCACGCCCCCCTCTTAGCGCGAGTCTTCTTCTCCGGATCGGCGGCTCTTCTCCACTGTTCGCGCGCTTTTGGCTGCCTGGAGCGAGATCTCGCGAGATCCGGCGGCCATCTTGGTTCCCGTTCCCGCGAGATCTCGCTTCCTCCGGTCTCCTGCGTGCCTGCTGCCGGTCCACTGTGCTGCTGCTCCGCTCCTCTCTCTCCTGGGGTGATTAACCCCTCGTTCTCCAGGCGCTTTACCCCTAGTTCCTCAGGCTCTCCTCCCTCACAGTCTTCTTCCTGCAGGTACCCTGTTTCCCTGTGCTGGACCAATATGGATCCCTCTGCCCAGTCCTCCCCCCTCCCTGGGGATGCTAATCTCACTGACTCAGACACACAGGCGCAGCTCATCCAGCACTCTGTGTCTAATGCTATTTTGCAGGCTATGGGTTCCATGTCCACTGTCTTATCACAGACCATCTCCCAGGCCCTGTCTGCACACCCCCTGGCTGGGGCCAGACTTGCTCCCTCTGAGATTGCTCAGCATTCTTTTGCTGCTGAACCTCCTGTTGGACAGGAGACAATGACCGGTGTGTTGATGACCACCCCAGACGACGCGCTGAGGTCGCGTAAAAGAGCTTGTCCCCGCCAGGCTGATAAATCGCGGGTGTGGAAACACGCTAGAGCCCTAGCGGATGCCGTCTCTGACTCGGATCTGGGTTCGGGCCCAGAGGATCCGGCAGAGGCTAGCGATTTTTCAGAGGGGGATGACTCCCCTCTGGGGTCCGACCCTATTGCCACTCCCCCTGCGGTTCCTTTAACTAAGGATTCCTCCTCGGCCTCTGCTGACAATTTCCCTTTGGATTCCTCTGGGGCTCCCATGTTTGATCCTGAGGCCCTCCACCACCCTAGATCGGCGGAGTGGCTCCCCGACACACAAATTAGTAATTACCTGGAGCATTGGGCCCGCCGTCCTCTGTCCAAGGAGGCGCGCAGTAAGCTGCGGGCCGAGTGCCCACGGCCTATTATACCCCATAAGGTCTGCGACACGCCCGTCGTGGATCCGAAAATGACCCAATTTTTGTCCAAGTCTGGGTGGAATGCCAAGAAGGGTTTAGACTCAGCCCTTAGAGGATGCCAGGACAAGCTCCTGGACATTTTTGGTCCACTGGCAAAGATAATGGAATTGGCGGAGTCCGCCAGACATGAGGGTTCCCACATTGACCCTGAGGAACTCACGGGCTGGGCCCAGCGGGCGATTTGCATCGCCGGGGGAACCAATGCATCCCTGTCAGTGGAAAGGCGCAAAGCCATCCTGCTTAGGATAGACCCCAAGCTTATAAATCTCGCCCAGACGGAGACGGGCAAAGAGGCGGAAGGCCTGCTTTTTGGGGACTCCTTTATAAAGGATCTCAGCCGCTTCGTCGGCACATTTTCCGCTCTGGACAAGGCGCAGGCAACTATGCGCAAAGTCTTCCAGGGCCGGCAGCAACAGGGGCCGTCTGTCCGGCCGCTCCAGCACCCGAGGCAGGGGTGTATCCAGAGGCTCCTTCTCCCAGCGAGCCGCATTTCAAGACCAGCGGTCTCCCCCAACGTTCTTCCCATCCAGAGGGGGACAATGGCGCTCTCGTTCCTTCCGAGGAAACACGGCTCCCCGCAAGTCCTCCGGTAAGTCAGACCCCGGTCGGGGATTCTTCGGTCCTTTGTGTAGGGGGCAGGCTTCGGCATTTTTTACACGCTTGGGAACTAATTACATCAGACCCATGGGTTCTGGCGACGGTCAGGGGCTTCTCCATAGAGCTCACAGACACCCCTTACTCAGTGCAACACCCACCGTCCTCTCTTCGGAGGGGATCGGACTCCGCCAGGGTGGACGAGGAGCTCTCTTCCCTCTTCCTCAAGAGGGCCATAGAGAGGGCTCACGGCCACTCAGGGGGGGTAATAAGCAACATTTTCTTGGTCCAGAAAAAAGGGGGTCAGATGCGTCCCGTCATCAATCTCCGGGCCCTAAACAGCATCGTACGGTACCGTCACTTCAAGATGGAGGGAATCCATCTACTCCGGGACCTTCTCTCCCCCAGGGATTGGCTCGTGAAGCTGGATCTGAAGGACGCGTACCTTACGGTCTCGGTGGCCCCCCACTCCAGGGATCTCCTTCGCTTCCTCTGGAAAGACGAGGTCTGGAGATTCACATGCCTTCCATTCGGCTTGTCATCGGCTCCTTGGTGTTTCACCAAACTCCTACGTCCGGTCATGGCCTGGTTGAGGAGTCGCGGAGTACGCCTCATAATATACCTGGACGACATCCTCCTGATGCATCAATCCAGGTCGACACTGCTGCAGCACCTCCGATGGACGGCGGATCTCCTAGAGTCGCTCGGCTTCCTACTCAACTTGGAGAAGTCCTGGCTCACTCCCTCCCAGAGGTTGGACTTCCTAGGCTTCACAGTGGACTCGATCTCGGAATCCCTCAGCCTTCCAGGGGACAAGTTACGGTCCATTCGCAAGGAACTGCGACGGGCGTTGACCAGTGCCCACCTGTCCCTGCGTCACCTAGCCCGCATCATCGGCCTGCTGGCATCCTCCATACAGGCTGTCTTCCCGGCACCGTTGCATTACCGGGCCCTACAGCGCTTGAAGATTGCGCACCTCCGCTCGGGGGCCTCCTTTGCAGACATGGTGGAATTGGCTTCGGAGGCCAGAGAGGAGATTCGTTGGTGGATCGCCAATCTGGAGGCTTGGAACGGCAGGGCGATCTTTGGTTTCCAGCCGGAATTCACCATCGAATCGGATGCGAGCCTTCAGGGCTGGGGAGCGCACTGCAACGGGGTCTCCACCGGAGGACCTTGGTCGCATGTCGAGACACACTTGCACATCAATGCCCTGGAATTGCTGGCCGGCTCCTTGGCCGTCAAGAGTTTTACCAACGGTATGGCCAACGCATGTATCCGTCTCCGGATGGACAATATTTCAGCGGTTCGCTATATCAACCGTTTGGGCGGAACCCAGTCTGCTACTCTGGCGGGATTGGCGAAGGACTTTTGGGCGTACTGTCTCTCCAGGGACATCATGGTGCAGGCCGAGTACCTACCGGGACTTCACAACGTGCGGGCGGATTGGAGTTCCCGCCATCTTACGGACGGCAGCGACTGGCAGTTGGACCCGTCGATTTTCTCGGAGGTGTCATCCAGATGGGGACCCTTTTCCGTGGACTTGTTCGCCTCCCGGCTCAACGCTCACCTCCCTCGGTTCTACAGTTGGCGCCCGGATCCGGAGGCGTTGGCGGCGGACGCGTTCTGCAGGATTGGTCCTCCGGCCTTCTCTATGCCTTTCCCCCATTCATGATGATTCCGCGGATGCTTCTCCAAGTACGTCGCCATCTGGCGGAGTTGGTGGCGATAGTCCCGTTCTGGGACTCCCAGGTGTGGTTCCCGTCTCTCCTGGAGCTTCTGGTGGACATTCCCGTCCTTCTACCGAACCCGACCTCTCTCCTGCGCTGCCCTCAGGGGACGCCCCATCCTCTGCTCCTGGACGGATCCCTGCGTTTGATGGCCTGCCGGCTCTCAGGACTCCAGGAGCGGTCGACGGAGTTTCGGAGGCAACTAGGCGCCTCCTGGACGACGCTTGGGCTCCCGGCACCCGAAAATCTTATCGGACGGCCTGGCGAACTTGGGCTGGCTGGTGCCTGGAACGGGACCTGGATCCCGTTTCAGCTCCTGTAGCTCAGTTGCTTCAGTTCCTCACCTCCCTCTTTGAAGAGGGAAAGGCTTACAGAACGATCAATCTTTTTCGTTCGGCGATTTCTTCGTCACATCAAGGATTTGACGGCGTTCCGGCAGGACAGCATCCTTCCGTTTCGCGCCTCCTCCGAGGCACGCGGCTGTCTCGGCCTCCCCGGCCGAGATTTTCTTCCACTTGGGATGTTTCCCTGGTGCTTACCTTTTTGTCCTCTTGGCCTACCAATACTGACCTTTCCTTACGTCAGCTTTCCGCAAAGTTGGTCACTCTCTTTTGCTTAATTTCTTGTAAGAGAGTTTCTGATGTGCGGGCTCTGGACCACGACGCCAGGTCCTTTACCCCGGAAGGCGTGTCTTTTAATATTTCGAGACGCACGAAGACAAACATCCGGGTCGTGTCGTACCCCAGCTTTCCTGCTTCCCCGGCCTTGTGCCCGGTAGCCTGTTTAAAAGAATACGAGGCCAGGACTCGTTCTTACAGATCTCCGGCTGTGCCGCAATTGTTTCTCTCCATCCGTCACCCGTTCGGTCCTGTGACTAGCCCCACGTTAGCCCGTTGGTTGAAATGGGTTATGGCTCTGGCCGGTGTGGACACTTCGGTGTTTACAGCTCATTCGGCGCGCGGTGCGGCGTCTACCTCGTTGGCGGTCTCGGGAGCTCGCCTGGAGGACATCCTACGATTGGCGGACTGGTCTAGTGCCTCCACCTTCCGTGAGTATTATTTCCGTCCTCCTCCTCATTTGTTTGATCCCTTGGTTAGCCAGCTTTGAACTAGCAATATGAAGCCTCCGTGTCTGATGTAAAACTAACTGATTTTCCTAGTCTACGACGTAAAGTCATAGTTTTATTAAGACACGGAGGCGAATATTGCCCACCCTTCCCTCCCCTGGGCTCTTGTAGTGTGGGGGGGGATTTGGCCTGTTAGTTCTACTTTATTTGGTAGGCCTATTTTGAACTGTTATATATTTATAGTGTTCAGTTTTCGCCATTATGTGCTCATACTTGTTTGTATGCTTTACACCGGCCTGGACCTCTGGTGTCCGCTGGATATGGGTTTGGCTTGGCCATACTCTTGCTTTATCGGAGTTTGCTTCTCTTGTTCTTTCAGGTTGAGTCTTCCAGCCCTGGAATGTTCCTGTTCTGGACGGTGTTTTCCTCCAGCTCCTGCATCTGCCACGTTGGATTTGCTGAGAGTCTTGGATGATGGTTTCCAGTCCTTCCCTTGAAGTGGATCCTGTCGCTGGAAAGTTCCTGCTTGGACTCTGTGGGTCTCTTTGGCGCAGGTCATTCTTTGAGTGTTCCGGAGTTGTTCGTTCATCGGTTATTATGGACTGGTTCGCAGAGAAAGAGGAAGTACCACCTTGGACGCAGCCTTATATTGGGGCTGTAGGGGTGGGACGTATGGGTTACTATGGTGACCATTTGCATTTGTTTTTGTTTCTCCTTGCTGCTATTGGTGATCAGTAAAGGAAGAGAAAGCAATATTCGCCTCCGTGTCTTAATAAAACTATGACTTTACGTCGTAGACTAGGAAAATCAGTTAGTTACATCCTGTATTATACTCCAGAGCTGCGCTCACTATTCTGCTGGTGCAGTCACTGTGTACATACATTACTTATCCTGTACTGATCCTGAGTTACATCCTGTATTATACTCCAGAGCTGCACTCACTATTCTGCTGGTGCAGTCACTGTGTACATACATTACTTATCCTGTACTGATCCTGAGTTACATCCTGTATTATACTCCAGAGCTGCACTCACTATTCTGCTGGTACAGTCACTGTGTACATACATTACTTATCCTGTACTGATCCTGAGTTACATCCTGTATTATACTCCAGAGCTGCACTCACTATTCTGCTGGTGCAGTCACTGTGTACATACATTACTTATCCTGTACTGATCCTGAGTTACATCCTGTATTATACTCCAGAGCTGCACTCACTATTCTGCTGGTGCAGTCACTGTGTACATACATTACTTATCCTGTACTGATCCTGAGTTACATCCTGTATTATACTCCAGAGCTGCACTCACTATTCTGCTGGTGCTGTCACTGTGTACATACATTACTTATCCTGTACTGATCCTGAGTTACAGCCTGTATTATACTCCAGAGCTGCACTCACTATTCTGCTGGTGCAGTCACTGTGTACATACATTACTTATCCTGTACTGATCCTGAGTTACATCCTGTATTATACTCCAGAGCTGCACTCACTGTTCTGCTAGTGCAGTCACTGTGCACATACATTACTTATCCTGTACTGATCCTGAGTTACATCCTGTATTATACTCCAGAGCTGCACTCACTATTCTGCTGGTACAGTCACTGTGTACATACATTACTTATCCTGTACTGATCCTGAGTTACATCCTGTATTATACTCCAGAGCTGCACTCACTGTTCTGCTGGTGCAGTCACTGTGTACATACATTACTTATCCTGTATTATACTCCAGAGCTGCACTCACTATTCTGCTGGTGCAGTCACTGTGTACATACTGATCCTGGATTGTACTGCAGAGCTGCACTCACGGTTCTGCTGCCACCTACCTGGATGAGGTCCCGAACGCTGTGGCCAGAGCGCTGATGATGCCCCACAAGAATCGGTAGGGGTTCTTGCGGGTGAAGGTGAAGTATATGAGGGGCAGGACGATGAGGCCATGGATGGCGTGTCCGACCAGGCAGCAGCAGATGTACTTGCCGAGGCTGGTGAAGAGCTGCACCACGTCCTCCATCTCCACGATCTTTCCGGCCACCAGGAACATGATACCGAGCGGCGCGTACCTGCGGAGGAGCGGAGCGTTAGCAGCTGGAGGCGGGGCTACCCCGCAGCGGCGGCCATCTTGGCGGCACCTACCACATGATCCAGGTCACCAGCACCATGGTCGCCTCATTGAAGGAGTTGAAGAACTTGATGAGGATCTCACCTTCCTCCCCCAGTTTGCGCAGCGCCACCCCGAAGACTATGGCGAAGACCACCAGGCCCAGGATGTTCATGCCCTCCACCTCATGCCCATAGGGCACCTGGGAGTAGACGAGAGGGTGAGACCGAGCGAGAGGCTGGGGGGAGAGAGGAGCGGGGGGGGGGGGCGCACTCACCTTCAGGAGCGTCCTGTTCACCTCTGCCGACACGTTGGCGTCATCATGGGAACCATTGACGACCTCCGTCCTGTAGTAGGTGGTGTACTGCAGAGGAGACGCACAGGTCAGAGCAACACCACCCCGGGAGAGGGGCCCCCCAGCATCCACCACCCCCGGGAGAGGAGAGGGGCCCCCCAGCAGACGCCACCCCCGGGAGAGGAGAGGGGGGCCCCCCAGCAGACGCCACCCCCGGGAGAGGAGAGGGGGGCCCCCCAGCAGACGCCACCCCCGGGAGAGGAGAGGGGGGCCCCCCAGCAGACGCCACCCCCGGGAGAGGAGAGGGGGCCCCCCAGCAGACGCCACCCCCGGGAGAGGAGAGGGGGCCCCCCAGCAGACGCCACCCCCGGGAGAGGAGAGGGGGCCCCCCAGCAGACGCCACCCCCGGGAGAGGAGAGGGGGCCCCCCAGCAGACGCCACCCCCGGGAGAGGAGAGGGGGCCCCCCAGCAGACGCCACCCCCGGGAGAGGAGAGGGGGCCCCCCAGCAGACGCCACCCCCGGGAGAGGAGAGGGGGCCCCCCAGCAGACGCCACCCCCGGGAGAGGAGAGGGGGCCCCCCAGCAGACGCCACCCCCGGGAGAGGAGAGGGGGCCCCCCAGCAGACGCCACCCCCGGGAGAGGAGAGGGGGCCCCCCAGCAGACGCCACCCCCGGGAGAGGAGAGGGGGCCCCCAGCAGACGCCACCCCCGGGAGAGGAGAGGGGGCCCCCAGCAGACGCCACCCCCGGGAGAGGAGAGGGGGCCCCCAGCAGACGCCACTCCGGGAAAGGACCCCCCGCAAACAACCACGTCACCACCCAAGGAGAGGAGAGGGGCCCCAGCAGACGCCACGTCACCCGGCACTCACCGACTGGAAAGCGGCCGACACCAAGTTGGAGGGGAAGATGTTTCTGTGGAGAAGAAAAACAAACATCAGGCACCGTGTGGAGGAGGGGCGGCCGCGCTGCACTCGGACCAGATGGCGGCAAATACAGAGGACGCGAGCGGTGACCGAGACGGGGCAGGAGCGTCCGTGACAGAAGTCAGGCATTAAAGTACAAGTGACGGGCACAAAGCGGGCACTGCCACCAGAGGACGAGGACTCACATACAGGGGGTTTGGGCATGACAGCTAGTCTCAAAGTGGGCAGACGGGCATTCCACACTGATCTGAGGGTGTTGGGGCCCGGCTGTGGCCCCTGTATGTGAGGCCTCGCCCTCTCTGTGGTGGCAGTGCCCCCCACTTGTATTTTAATGCTGAAGCTGATTTCAGTTCCGGATGTTCTTCTATTTCTGGCAACAGAATCTCCGCAGACGTCATCACGGAAAAAATACGAGTGGGAAGAAGCTGACGTCAGCAGTGACGTGACAGGGGCCTGGCCGTGACGTCACCACAGCCACGCCCCTCCACGTGTCTGTCTCAATCCACCGTCAACATTGCATCAGCCGCAGGTGGAGAGGAAGCTCCTGCAGCCCCCGACACCCCGGGCACAGCCCCCGACACCCCGGGCACAGCCCCCGACACCCCGGGCACAGGCTCCGCACCGACCCCCATCCCCGGGCACAGGCTCCGCACCGACCCCCATCCCCGGGCACAGGCTCCGCACCGTCCACCACCCCCCGGGCACAGGCTCCGACCCCCCGGGCACTCACCGGACCAGGTCCAGGAAGGAGTCCACCACCTCCTTGCTCTCCGGGACGCCGCCCCCCTTCGTCCCCCCGAGGGCCCCGTCCCCGGGCCGGATGAGCAGCGCCAGGCAGACCCCGAGCGCCGAGGCGAGCAGCGTGGTGACCAGGAAGAAGAGCAGGGCCCAGCCGCCGAGCCGGCCCAGGGCGGAGGGCTGCAGGGAGGCGGCCCCGGACACCAGGCTGCACACCACCAGCGGCAGGATGATCATCTTCAGCAGCCGCAGCAGCAGCTCCCCGGGGAAGGAGAAGCGGGCCACCTGCGCCGCGTCCAGCCCGAGCGGCCGCACCGCCATCCCCAGCGCCGCGCCGAGCAGCACCCCGGCCACGGTCAGCAGCACCAGCGCGTTCCCGCGGAGGAAGCGGCGGCTGCGGGCGCAGCAGGACGAGGCCTCGGGGCGCCGGTGCAGGCCGGGCGGCACCGGGGGGTCGGCTCCGTTACACTGCTTCATCGCGTCTCGGGATCCGCACTCGGCGCTGCCGCTTATAGACTGAGCGCGGGGAGCCACAGGTCGGCTTTATACCGAGGGGGCGGGGCCAGCTGTCAGCCAGAGACGGAACACGTGGCTCATCGCTAAGAGGGGCGTGGCCGGGATATCAGTCACCTCCGTGATCTGCTGGGACGTGTAGTTCTTCCACGGATGGGACGTTCTAGATTGTGAGGCAGACACGATGGGGGTTGTGGTTCATGGCTAGTGACCATGACCCCCACCTGGTGGTGTATTTGGTGCTTGATGAGCTCATTTGCATAGCCCCGCCCCAGCTCATCATTTGCATTATTTTTGTGGGATATTCCTAGGGAGATTATTGATAGCAGAGGTGGCAATGAGCAGCAGACGATGGGGGTAGTGATCCTCACAGCAGGTGGTGATGACGTCACCTGGTGCCAGCGTCTGATCCCCACCAAAAAAACAGGCAACATCTATTCCTTCAAAAACCGCCATACGGTGACCAGAGAACATACCGTGCCCAGACAATATGCCGCCATACGGTGCCCAGAGAACATACCGTGCCCAGACAACATGCCGCCATACGGTGCCCAAAGAACATACCGTGCCCAGACAACATGCCGCCATACGGTGCTCAGAGAACATGCCGCCATATGGTGCCCAGACAACATGCCGCCATACGGTGCCCAGAGAACATGCCGTGCCCAGACAACATGCCGCCATACGGTGCTCAGAGAACATGCCGCCATATGGTGCCCAGACAACATGCCGCCATACGGTGCTCAGACAACATGCCGCCATATGGTGCCCAGACAACATGCCGCCATACGGTGCTCAGAGAACATGCTGCCATACGGTGCCCAGGGAACATACCGTGCCCAGAGAACATACTGGTGCCCAGACAACATGCCGCCATATGGTGCCCAGACAACATGCTGCCATACGGTGCCCAGGGAACATACCGTGCCCAGAGAACATACCGCCATATGGTGCCCAGACAACATGCCGCCATATGATGCCCAGACAACATGCTGCCATACGGTGCCCAGGGAACATACCGTGCCCAGACAACATGCCGCCATACGGTGCCCAGACAACATCCCGCCATACGGTGCCCAGACAACATCCCACCATATGGTGCCCAGACAACATGCCGCCATATGGTGCTCAGACAACATGCCGCCATATGGTGCTCAGACAACATGCCGCCATATGGTGCTCAGAGAACATGCCGCCATATGGTGCTCAGACAACATGCTGCCATACGGTGCTCAGAGAACATGCCACCATATGGTGCCCAGACAACATGCTGCCATACGGTGCCCAGGGAACATACCGTGCCCAGAGAACATACCGCCATATGATGCCCAGACAACATGCTGCCATACGGTGCCCAGGGAACATACCGTGCCCAGACAACATGCCACCATATGATGCCCAGACAACATGCTGCCATACGGTGCCCAGGGAACATGCCGTGCCCAGGGAACATGCCGCCATATGGTGCCCAGAGAACATGCCGCCATATGGTGCCCAGACAACATGCCGCCATACGGTGCCCAGACAACATGCCGCCATACGTGCCCAGAGAACATGCCGCCATATGGTGCCCAGGGAACATACCGTGCTCAGACAACATGCCGCCATACGGTGCCCAGACAACATGCCGTGCCCAGACAACATGCTGCTATACTGTGCTCAGAGAACATGCTGCTATACGGTGCTCAGAGAACATGCCGCCATATGGTGCTCAGAGAACATGCCGCCATACTGTGCTCAGAGAACATGCTGCTATACGGTGCTCAGAGAACATGCCGCCATACTGTGCTCAGAGAACATGCTGCTATACGGTGCTCAGAGAACATGCCGCCATACTGTGCTCAGAGAACATGCTGCTATACGGTGCTCAGAGAACATGCTGCTATACTGTGCTCAGAGAACATGCTGCTATACGGTGCTCAGAGAACATGCTGCTATACTGTGCTCAGAGAACATGCTGCTATACGGTGCTCAGAGAACATGCTGCTATACGGTGCTCAGAGAACATGCTGCTATACGGTGCTCAGAGAACATGCTGCTATACTGTGCTCAGAGAACATGCTGCTATACGGTGCTCAGAGAACATGCTGCTATACGGTGCTCAGAGAACATGCCGCCATACTGTGCTCAGAGAACATACCGCCTGTTGCCATCAGTATCTCCACCTAAACCCCCTTGTAGCTGAAGAAACCGGCCAATGTCCAGAGACAATTCCCCCAGTGACTGACGGCACACAGTTTGGGAGTCACTGACGTCACTAGGCATGGCGCACCTGGATTCAAACCCCCAACAGCCTCATTCACATACAATACATAGGTTACTATAGTACAAGGAGAGGTGGGGTCAGACAATAGCGAGGGCTGATGGGAGGTTGAGGGGGGACACGTTTACACAGGTCTGGCAGTGACACCACCCTGATCCTGGGAAACAATGGAACAGGAAAATGGGGGGGGGGGGTACGGACAGCGAAACATGAAATAAAGGGTCCGTCTGTTACACGGCTCCCCCTTGACCACAAGCCGGCATACATAGTCCGATCCCCCAACAGATCGGCTTGGGGATGTCCGGGAAGTACTCGCTACTCCTGATAACCCGTCAGCATTGCCATTCTGTTTTCCGGGGCGTATGGTTGTAGCGCCAAGCTCCAGCGCAACAACCGGGCATTGCCCCCTGCCACACGATTTAGCCATACCAACGGGTTGTGCTCCGTGAGTAATGTGAACTGCTGTCCATACAAGTAGGGCCCACACCACCGCCAGGCATTCCTTCTCTATGGCGGCGTAGCTCACTTCCCTGGGTAGGAGCTTCTCCGCCATCTTCTCCCACTTGGCTCAGTACCGCTCCCAATCCAAACATTGAAGCGTCGGTGTGAACGAGGAATCGGTTAGATGGATTGGGAGCAGCGAGTACAGTGCCTGCTCACACTCTGGGGCCCAGACTACTTGGCGGGGACGGGTCTTCTTGGTGAGGTCAGTGAGGGGTTTGGCCAGGGTACTATAGTTTGGGACAAACTTCCGATAATAACCCGCGGTCCCTGGGAAGGGTAACACCTGCGTTTTGGTACGGGGGGTTGGCCTCTACTTTAGCGGGCTCAGGCTTCTGCTTCCCACAACCCACGCGGTGTCCTAGGTACGGCACCTCTGCCATCCCAATATGGCACTTGCTGGGCTTTAGGGTTGGGCCAGCCTCTCGGATGCCGTCTATCACGGCACTTATGTGTCTCAGATGCTCTCCCCAAGTTTCACTATAAATAGCGATGTCATCCAAGTATGAACATGCCTAATCTTGGAAGCCATCAAGCAGCCGGTCCACCATACATTGGAAGGTGGCTGGGGCATTTTCATCCCAAATGGCATGACCTTAAATTGGTAGAGACCAAACGGGGTGACAAAGGCCGACTTGGGAATGGCACCTGGCGCTAAGGAATTTGCCAATAGCCCTTACATAAGTCGATGGTCGTGAGGTATTGCCCTCTAGCCGTCCTATCTAAGAGCTCGTCTATCCTGGGCATAGGGTAGGCATCAGAGACCGTTTCATCATTGAGTCTCCGGTAATCTACACATCTCGCTTTGGTACTAGAACTACCGGAGAGGCCCAAGGGCTATCTGCTGCTTCTATGACCCCTAAGTGGAGCATTTCCTGTCTCATGTGCTCCCTGACAGCCTCAGGAATTCTGTAGGGCGCACATATGGCGGCCACATCCTCTGTTCTCTCATAGTAGGGTTTGAGCATGTTCACGTGAAGCATGCGTCTCCCCCCACTACCAGAGCACGGGCCGATCACGTAAGTGGTGTCGCACCTCTGCTCCGCCACTTGGTATGGTCCCTGCCAGGCGGCCTGGAGCTTGTCATGGCGCACAGGTTTCAAAATCAACACCTTTTGGCCAATCTGAAAGCTCCGGTCCCTGGCACCTCTGTCAAACCATCGGCGCTGACGGGTCTGCGCCGCCTGGAGGTTAGTATGTCAATTCCTCCAAGCGGTCACGAAACTCCAGCACATAGGGTATGACAGGGGTCCCAGCCTCACCTACTGCTCCCTCCCAGTGTTCCCGGATTAAACCTAGGGGACCTCTAACTCTCCGTCCGAACAGTAGTTTGAACGGCGAAAACCCTGTCGATTCCTGCAGCAAAAAGGAGGTGGGGTCGGAATTTTTCCCAGTCCCGACGGGTGTCAGTAAAGGTGCTCAGCATCTGCTTTAAGGTGCCATTAAATCTTTCACACAAGCCATTCGTCTGAGGGTGGTAAGGTGAACTAACGATGGATTTGATGGCGCACAGTTTCCACAGCTGTTGGGTGACTTCTGCAGTGAACTGAGTGCCCTGATCCGAGAGAAGACATCAATGCCTCCGCCACCGTCTCTGCCTGAATATTAGTCAGAGCCACCGCTTCTGGATACCGTGTTGCATAATCCACTATAGGTAAAATATACCTTTTGCCTGACGGGCTGGGTTTGGCCAACGGTCCTATAATATCTACCGCTACCCGTCCGAACGGTTCTTCGATGATGGGTAGGGGTTGCAACTTAGCGATCCCCTATTTTACCTACTCGTTGGCATGTGTCGCATGTTTGACAGTACTGCCTAACATCTTTAGAGATGCCAGGCCCCAAAAAAGTGTGGGTAAGCCTGTATCTGGTGCGGCTGACCCCTAAGTGTCCTGCCAGGGGGATATCATGCGCGATCTGTAATAACTCCCTCCTGTACTTCTGTGGGACTACTAGCTGTCGGGTGGAGATGGGTGGGGACCCTGCTGTGACCCTTTCAGAGTCCCGGTACAATAACCCCTACTGCCAAACATATCTCTCACCTTCTATTCCGGTCTGGGCCTGGGCCTTATCCCTATAAACCTGCAACGTAGGGTCACTAAGGGTCTCCTGCCCAGATTCTGCGGGGGTATCCCAGGGGATAGGGTGAACGTTTTGGGGAAGGGTTCTTACCTGGACCTCAGAGTGTGCCGGGTTGTTCAGGGAGTGGGCCTGTGACCTGGTGGTAACGGGATAGGTCTGGTTGGTACCCTGGGAAGGTACAAAAGCGGAAGTCATCGGGCCAAGATCATTTCCCAGCAAAACATCAGCGGGTAGGTCTTTTATCAACCCAACATTAACCATTCCCGCCCCTACACCCCAATGTAGATGTACCCTGGCTGTGGGTAATCTGTGGATGCTCCCTCCCGCCACCCTTACAGTCCCTGCCTGTATTGGGTCTGCCTCATGTAGAACACCCCAGTGTTCCTCTGGATCCTCTGCTCTGATGTTAAGCGGGACAGCCACTGTATGGTAGTAGTGGGCGGCTTCCCTCGCTGGAGGAGGTGGACCTGGAGGAATCCATGCAGCCTGGTTTTGGTTCGGGGTACAGTCACTCTGATAATGCCCAAACTTTTTGCAGGCATGGCACCGTATGGTGCTGCGATTAGGGTATCTGCTGGGATACTAGGCAGGAGCCCTGTGCGTTGTGGTGCTGGTGGCCCAGGGGGTATTGGTCTGGGATTGGGTCTGAAGCTTACCCTGGATTGTCTGCGGGCATCCTGGTAGTCATCTGCCTGTCCGGCTGCGTCAGATAGGGTGGTAGGTTTCCGGTCCCTTACCCTCTACTGCACTTCTGGATTTAGTCCATTGAAAAATTGTTCCAGTAGAACCAGCTGGGTAATTTCCTCTGCTGAAGAAGCTTGGCTGGCGTGTAGCCAGGCTAGGGCTGCCCTCTGCATGCGGCATGCCCACTCTGTCTATGAGTCTTCTTCCAGTTTTTAGTGTCCCTGAGTCGTCTCCTGTATGCTTCTGGGGTGATGGCATATCTTGCCAAAATTACCTCTTTCACGCGGGTATAGTCTGCAATCTCCTCGTCAGGTACAGCTCTAGATGCCTCTGCTGCACGGCCAGAGAGCTTACCAGCGAGGGTCCGTACCCAGTCTGCTGGGGGTACCTGGTGCAGCCTGCACGGCCGTTCAAAGTCTTGCAGGAAGCCATCGCTCTCATCCTCGGCTTCCACAAATTCTTTAAACGCATCATGCGGGTTCTGGAACCGGAGTACTAGTTAGCGGTCTTTCCCATGCCCGCTGCTCTGCTATCCGGAGTTGCTTCTCTCTCTCTTCCCTTGCAGTGATGAAGCTATCCACCTGGTGCATGGTGGCCTGTGCCAGCTCTATGGAGGGATTCTCTCCATAAAATGCCAGCCTGCGTTCCACCTCTCTGTTGAACCCTGACTCTCTGGTTTCTGTAGCCATACTGCGTGCCCGGTCTCCCTCGGTCAGTTCAGCAATTGGCACGGCCTTCGCTTTATCGCTGGCTATCTGCCCTCTCGCTTCCAGCAATTCCTTTAATGTTGTCCGTTTTATTCCAGCAAAGTTCGTCTCCATTCACAGTTCCATCAAACGACCTGTTCTCTGCACGAACCGCTGCTGCAAGGCTTGAATCCCGCCGCTGCCACCAATTGTTGCGGAGCTCCAAGACATACCATCAGTATCTCCACCTAAACCCCCTTGTAGCTGAAGAAGCAGGTCAATGTCCAGAGACAATTCCCCCAGTGACTGACGACACACAGTTTGGGAGTTACTGACGTCACTAGGCATGGCGCACCTGGATTCAAACCCCCAACAGCCTCATTTACATACAATACATAGATTACTATAGTACAAGGACGGGGGGTCAGACAATAGTGAGGGCTGATAGGAGGTTGAGGGGGGACGCGGCAGCTGGTTTACACAGGTCTCCCAGTGTCCCTGGGACACCACCCTGATCATGGGAAACAATGGAACAGGAAAAGGGGGGGGGCACGAACAGCCGAACATAAAATAATATAAAAGAGTCCATCTGTTACACCGTCATATGGTTTCCTGACAATGTACTGCCATGCGGTGCTCATATAATGAATAGGCCGTGTATAAGGGGTCAGTGGGGGCTGTGTATACAGGGTACGCTATGTATATTGGGGTTGGACTGTGTATATGAAGTATGCTGTGTATATGGGGGGCTGTGTATACAGGGGGGGGGCTGTGTATACAGAAGGGGCTGTGTATATACAAGGGGGGCTGTGTATACAGGGAGGGTTGTGTATACAGGTGGGGCTTTGTATACGTGGGGGCTGTGTATATGGGGGGGCTTTATATACAGGGGGGGCTGTGTATACAGGGAGGCTATGTATACAGGGGGGCTGTGTATACAGGGAGGCTGTGTATACAGGGGGGCTGTGTATACAGGGGGGCTTTGTATACAGGGGGGCTGTGTATACAGGGGGCTGTGTATACAGGGGGGGCTGTGTATACAGGGGGGACTGTGTATACAGTGGGGGCTGTGTAAAAAAGAGGACTGTGTATCCAGAAGGGGCTGTGTATACAGGGGAGGCTGTGTATACCTGGAGGGCTGTGTATACAGGTGGGGATTTGTATACAGGGGGCTGTGTATAAAGGGGGGCTGTGTATATACAGGGGGGCTGTGTATATAAGGGGGCTGTGTATACAGGGGAGGCTGTGTATACCTGGAGGGCTGTGTATACAGGTGGGGCTTTGTATATAGGGGAGGCTGTGTATACAGGGGGGCTGTGTATATGGGGGGCTGTGTATACAGGGGGGACTATGTATACAGGGAGGGCTGTGTATACAGGGGGGCTTTATATACAGGGGTGCTGTGTATACAGGGGGGCTGTGTATACGGGGAAGGGGGGTGGCGAAACCAACCTTGCCACGGTGTTTTGGAGGGGGCTGTTTGAAGGCCTCTTGCCTCAGGATTATGGCCCATAGTAACTTGAAAGGAGAAGACAGACCGGCCGCACAGCTTAAATCTGTCTGTAGAATTGTATTTTATGTTATTATGCGTTCGGTTAGATTGTATGTTATGTGAGGGCACCCAGATAGCTAATATCATTGTATTTGTGTATTCTGAGTGCCATTCGCCTAATGATATGCACTCAGACTTGAGCTATCTGGGGATATGTTACATGTCTGTGTTTGCTGTGGGGGTGTGACATTGTGTGTTTAACTGGTGATGTCTGTCCTGTTGTCTCCACATGTGTATTGGCGATCTCCCTTTGTCCTGAGAGATAATTGGATTGCCTTCGGTTGTCTCTGGGACAGAGAGGAGGAAACCATGATGCATTGTGGGGATGTGTTGTATCTGTTCTGTATTTGCAAAACTGTAATAAAAACCAGGCTGGGTGTGCCAGCACATCAGACCACTGCTGACCCTCAACACGGAGCCTTGTCTCGTTATTGGGGGGATTCCCTGTATGCTGTTGGAGACTGATTGCCAGGAGTGTAAGCTGACTGTACGCTTTTCCTGTTTGTCTGCTGACAGCTATTTGCGAGGTTCCAGTTTGGAGTGCTATTTTGTATCCAGTTCGGGAGGTTGGTGTTCTGCAGTAGCTGTGCCTGTCTCTCGGAAAGGGGCATATCGCCTAAACGGATTTTAACCCCTTGTCTGCTGTGTATACAGAAGGGGCTGTGTATATGCAGGGGGGCTGTGTATACCTGGAGGGCTGTGTATACAGGTGGGGATTTGTATACAGGGGGCTGTGTATATAAGGGGGCTGTGTATACAGGGGGGCTGTGTATACAGGGGAGGCTGTGTATACCTGGAGGGCTGTGTATACAGGTGGGGCTTTGTATATAGGGGGGCTGTGTATACAGGGAAGGCTGTGTATATGGGGGGCTGTGTATACAGTGGGGGCTGTGTATATGCAGGGGGGCTGTGTATACCTGGAGGGCTGTGTATACAGGTGGGGCTTTGTATACAGGAGGCTGTGTATATAAGGGGGCTGTGTATACAGGGGGGGCTGTGTATACAGGGGAGGCTGTGTATACCTGGAGGGCTGTGTATGCAGGTGGGGATGTGTATATAAGGGGGCTGTGTATACAGGGGAGGCTGTGTATACAGGGGGGCTGTGTATACAGGGGGGCTGTGTATACAGGGGGGGCTGTGTATACAGGGGGGCTGTGTATAAGGGTACTCTCCCTGTGCGGTGATGTCAGACTCCAGGACGCTTCAATAAACCAGAGATTTGTAGCCTCCAGGAGAAATTCTTAAATCCTTGAATATTAATAACCCAAGTGTGAGATTATAGGGTGCGCCCGCCCGGCGGGTGACTGCAGGCGCCAACACGACCGCTATAACCGAGGACTGCAGGCATCAACACGACCGCTATAACCGAGGACTGCAGGCACCAACACGACCGCTATAACCGAGGACTGCAGGCATCAACACGACCGCTATAACCGAGGACTGCAGGCACCAACACGACCGCTATAACCGAGGACTGCAGGCACCAACACGACCGCTATAACCGAGGACTGGGCCCCAAACATCTCACCCACCCCAAATCGGGCAATCCTGAAATCTGAACTGTTGAGAGGACAGAACACTCCGCCCTGAGTTCCCCATAATAATCCTTTGTGTAATCCTCCCGTCACTGCAGCAGTAGGTACAGTCTGTTCCCTCTCGCCCTGCACCCTCCATTCCTGGCTCTCGCCCTGCACCCTCCATTCCTGGCTCTCGCCCTGCACCCTCCATTCCTGGCTCTCACCCTCCTCGCCCTGCACCCTCCATTCCTGGCTCTCGCCCCGCACCCTCCATTCCTGGCTCTCGCCCTGCACCCTCCATTCCTGGCTCTCGCCCTGCACCCTCCATTCCTGGCTCTCGCCCCGCACCCTCCATTCCTGGCTCTCGCCCCGCACCCTCCATTCCTGGCTCTCGCCCTGCACCCTCCATTCCTGGCTCTCGCCCTGCACCCTCCATTCCCGGCTCTCGCCCTGCACCCTCCATTCCTGGCTCTCGCCCCGCACCCTCCATTACTGGCTCTCGCCCTGCATCCTCCATTCCTGGCTCTCGCCCCGCACCCTCCATTCCTGGCTCTCGCCCTGCACCCTCCATTCCTCACTCTTGCCCTGCATCCTCCATTCCTGGCTCTCGCCCCGCACCCTCCATTCCTGGCTCTCGCCCTGCACCCTCCATTCCTGGCTCTCGCCCTGCACCCTCTTATCCTGGCTCTCGCCCTGCAGCCTCCATTCCTGGCTCTCGCCCCCTGCACCCTCTATTCCTGGCTCTCACCCTGCACCCTCTATTCCTGGCTCTCACCCTGCACCCTCTTATCCTGGCTCTCGCCCTGCACCCTCCATTCCTGGCTCTCGCCCTGCACCCTCTATTCCTGGCTCTCGCCCCGCATCCTCCATTCCTGGCTCTTACCCTGCACCCTCCATTCCTGGCTCTCGCCCTGCACCCTCCATTCCTGGCTCTCGCCCCGCACCCTCCATTCCTTGCTCTCGCCCTGCACCCTCCATTCCTGGCTCTCGCCCTGCACCCTCTTATCCTGGCTCTCGCCCTGCACCCTCCATTCCTGGCTCTCGCCCTGCACCCTCCATTCCTGGCTCTCGCCCTGCACCCTCCATTCCTGGCTCTCGCCCCGCACCCTCCATTCCTTGCTCTCGCCCTGCACCCTCCATTCCTGGCTCTCGCCCTGCACCCTCTTATCCTGGCTCTCGCCCTGCACCCTCCATTCCTGGCTCTCGCCCTGCACCCTCCATTCCTGGCTCTCGCCCTGCACCCTCCATTCCTGGCTCTCGCCCTGCACCCTCTTATCCTGGCTCTCGCCCTGCACCCTCCATTCCTGGCTCTCGCCCTGCACCCTCCATTCCTGGCTCTCGCCCTGCACCCTCCATTCCTCACTCTCGCCCTGCACCCTCCATTCCTGGCTCTCGCCCTGCACCCTCTTATCCTGGCTCTCGCCCTGCACCCTCCATTTCTGGCTCTCGCCCTGCACCCTCCATTCCTGGCTCTCGCCCTGTACCCTCCATTCCTCACTCTCGCCCTGCACCCTCCATTCCTCACTCTCGCCCTGCACCCTCCATTCCTCACTCTCGCCCTGCACCCTCCATTCCTCACTCTCGCCCTCCTCGCCCCGCACCCTCCATTCCTGGCTCTCGCCCTCCTCGCCCTGCACCCTCCATTCCTCACTCTCGCCCCGCACCCTCCATTCCTGGCTCTCACCCTCCTCGCCCTACACCCTCCATTCCTCACTCTCGCCCTCCTCGCCCCGCACCCTCCATTCCTCACTCTCGCCCTCCTCGCCCCGCACCCTCCATTCCTCACTCTCGCCCTCCTCACCCTCCATTCCTGGCTCTCGCCCTCCTCGCCCCGCACCCTCCATTCCTCACTCTCGCCCTCCTCGCCCCGCACCCTCCATTCCTCACTCTCGCCCTCCTCGCCCCGCACCCTCCATTTCTGGCTCTCGCCCTGTACCCTCCATTCCTCACTCTCGCCCTGCACCCTCCATTCCTGGCTCTCGCCCTGCACCCTCCATTCCTCACTCTCGCCCTGCACCCTCCATTCCTGGCTCTCGCCCTGCACCCTCTTATCCTGGCTCTCGCCCTGCACCCTCCATTTCTGTCTCTCGCCCTGCACCCTCCATTCCTGGCTCTCGCCTTGCACCCTCCATTCCTCACTCTCGCCCCGCACCCTCCATTCCTGGCTCTCGCCCTGAACCCTCCATTCCTCACTCTTGCCCCGCACCCTCCATTCCTGGCTCTCGCCCAACACCCTCCATTCCTGGCTCTCGCCCCGCACCCTCCATTCCTGGCTCTCGCCCTGCACCGTCCATTCCTCACTCTTGCCCTGCACCCTCCATTCCTGGCTCTCGCCCTGCACCCTCCATTCCTGGCTCTCGCCCCGCACCCTCCATTCCTGGCTCTCGCCCCGCACCCTCCATTCCTGGCTCTCGCCCGGCACCCTCCATTCCTCACTCTTGCCCTGCACCCTCCATTCCTGGCTCTCGCCCTGCACCCTCCATTCCTGGCTCTCGCCCCGCACCCTCCATTCCTGGCTCTCGCCCCGCACCCTCCATTCCTGGCTCTCGCCCCGCACCCTCCATTCCTGGCTCTTGCCCTGCACCCTCCATTCCTGGCTCTCGTCCCGCACCCTCCATTCCTGGCTCTCGCCCCGCACCCTCCATTCCAGGCTCTCGCCCCGCACCCTCCATTCCTCACTCTCGCCCCGCACCCTCCATTCCTGGCTCTCACCCTGCACCCTCCATTCCTGGCTCTCGCTCTGCACCCTCCATTCCTGGCTCTCAATCTGCACCCTCTTATCCTGGCTCTCGCCCTGCACCCTCCATTCCTCACTCTCGCCCTGCACCCTCCATTCCTCACTCTCGCCCTGCACCCTCCATTCCTCACTCTCGCCCTCCTCGCCCTGCACCCTCTTATCCTGGCTCTCACCCTGCACCCTCTTATCCTGGCTCTGGCCCTGCACCCTCCATTCCTGGCTCTCGCCCTCCTCGCCCTGCACCCTCTTATCCTGGTTCTCACCCTGCACCCTCTTATCCTGGCTCTGGCCCTGCACCCTCCATTCCTGGCTCTCGCCCTCCTCGCCCTGCACCCTCTTATCCTGGCTCTCACCCTGCACCCTCTTATCCTGGCTCTGGCCCTGCACCGTCCATTCCTCACTCTCGCCCTCCTCACCCTCCATTCCTGGCTCTCGCCCTCCTCGCCCCGCACCCTCCATTCCTCACTCTCGCCCTCTTCGCCCTGCACCCTCCATTTCTCACTCTCGCCCTCCTCGCCCCGCACCCTCCATTCCTCACTCTCGCCGTCCTCACCCTCCATTCCTGGCTCTCGCCCTCCTCGCCCCGCACCCTCCATTCCTCACTCTCGCCCCGCACCCTCCATTCCTCACTCTCGCCCTCCTCGCCCCGCACCCTCCATTCCTCACTCTCGCCCTCCTCGCCCCGCACCCTCCATTTCTGTCTCTCGCCCTGTACCCTCCATTCCTCACTCTCGCCCTGCACCCTCCATTCCTCACTCTCGCCCTGCACCCTCCATTCCTGGCTCTCGCCCCGCACCCTCCATTCCTGGCTCTCGCCCTCCTCGCCCTACACCCTCCATTCCTCACTCTCACCCTCCTCGCCCTGCACCCTCCATTCCTCACTCTCGCCCTCCTCACCCTCCATTCCTGGCTCTCGCCCTCCTCGCCCCGCACCCTCCATTCCTCACTCTCGCCCTCCTCGCCCCGCACCCTCCATTTCTGGCTCTCGCCCTGTACCCTCCATTCCTCACTCTCGCCCTGCACCCTCCATTCCTCACTCTCGCCCTGCACCCTCCATTCCTCACTCTCGCCCTCCTCGCCCCGCACCCTCCATTCCTCACTCTCGCCCTCCTCGCCCTGCACCCTCCATTCCTCACTCTCGCCCTGCACCCTCCATTCCTGGCTCTCGCCCTGTACCCTCCATTCCTCACTCTCGCCCTCCTCACCTTCCATTCCTGGCTCTCGCCCTCCTCGCCCCGCACCCTCCATTCCTCACTCTCGCCCTCCTCGCCCGGGCACCCTCCATTCCTCACTCTCGCCCTCCTCGCCCCACACCCTCCATTCCTCACTCTCGCCCCGCACCCTCTTATCCTGGCTCTCGCCCTGTACCCTCCATTCCTCACTCTCGCCCCGCACCCTCCATTCCTGGCTCTCGCCCTCCTCGCCCTACACCCTCCATTCCTCACTCTCGCCCTCCTCGCCCCGCACCCTCCATTCCTCACTCTCGCCCTCCTCGCCCCGCACCCTCCATTCCTCACTCTCGCCCTCCTCACCCTCCATTCCTGGCTCTCGCCCTCCTCGCCCCGCACCCTCCATTCCTCACTCTCGCCCTCCTCACCCTCCATTCCTGGCTCTCGCCCTCCTCGCCCCGCACCCTCCATTCCTCACTCTCGCCCTCCTCGCCCCGCACCCTCCATTCCTCACTCTCGCCCTCCTCGCCCCGCACCCTCCATTTCTGGCTCTCGCCTGTACCCTCCATTCCTCACTCTCGCCCTGCACCCTCCATTCCTCACTCTCGCCCTCCTCGCCCCGCACCCTCCATTCCTGGCTCTCGCCCTCCTCGCCCTGCACCCTCCATTCCTCACTCTCGCCCCGCACCCTCCATTCCTCACTCTCGCCCTGCACCCTCCATTCCTCACTCTCGCCCTCCTCGCCCCGCACCCTCCATTCCTGGCTCTCGCCCTCCTCGCCCTGCACCCTCCATTCATCACTCTCGCCCCCTCCTCGCCCCGCACCCTCCATTCCTGGCTCTCGCCCTGCACCCTCCATTCCTCACTCTCGCCCTGCACCCTCCATTCCTCGCTCTCGCCCTCCTCGCCCCGCACCCTCCATTCCTCACTCTCGCCCTCCTCGCCCCGCACCCTCCATTCCTCACTCTCGCCCTCCTCGCCCCGCACCCTCCATTTCTGGCTCTCGCCCTGTACCCTCCATTCCTCACTCTCGCCCTGCACCCTCCATTCCTCACTCTCGCCCTCCTCGCCCCGCACCCTCCATTCCTGGCTCTCGCCCTCCTCGCCCTGCACCCTCCATTCCTCACTCTCGCCCTGCACCCTCCATTCCTCACTCTCGCCCTGCACCCTCCATTCCTCACTCTCGCCCTCCTCGCCCCGCACCCTCCATTCCTGACTCTCGCCCTGCACCCTCCATTCCTCACTCTCGCCCCGCACCCTCCATTCCTGGCTCTCGCCCTGCACCCTCCATTCCTCACTCTCGCCCTGCACCCTCCATTCCTCACTCTCGCCCTGCACCCTCCATTCCTCACTCTCGCCCTGCACCCTCCATTCCTCACTCTCGCCCTCCTCGCCCCGCACCCTCCATTCCTGGCTCTCGCCCTGCACCTTCCATTCCTCACTCTCGCCCTCCTCGCCCCGCACCCTCCATTCCTGGCTCTCGCCCTCCTCGCCCCGCACCCTCCATTCCTCACTCTCGCCCTCCTCGCCCTACACCCTCCATTCCTCACTCTCGCCCCCTCCTCGCCCCGCACCCTCCATTCCTGGCTCTCGCCCTGCACCCTCCATTCCTCACTCTCGCCCTGCACCCTCCATTCCTCACTCTCGCCCTCCTCGCCCTACACCCTCCATTCCTCACTCTCGCCCTCCTCGCCCCGCACCCTCCATTCCTGGCTCTCGCCCTGCACCCTCCATTCCTCACTCTCGCCCTGCACCCTCCATTCCTCACTCTCGCCCTCCTCGCCCCGCACCCTCCATTCCTGGCTCTCGCCCTCCTCGCCCTGCACCCTCTATTCCTCACTCTCGCCCTCCTCGCCCTACACCCTCCATTCCTCACTCTCGCCCTCCTCGCCCTGCACCCTCCATTCCTCACTCTTGCCCTCCTCGCCCCGCACCCTCCATTCCTGGCTCTCGCCCTGCACCCTCCATTCCTTACTCTCGCCCTCCTCGCCCTGCACCCTCCATTCCTCACTCTTGCCCTCCTCGCCCTGCACCCTCCATTCCTCACTCTCGCCCTCCTCACCTTCCATTCCTGGCTCTCGCCCTCCTCGCCCCGCACCCTCCATTCCTCACTCTCGCCCTCCTCGCCCGGGCACCCTCCATTCCTCACTCTCGCCCTCCTCGCCCCGCACCCTCCATTCCTCACTCTCGCCCCGCACCCTCTTATCCTGGCTCTCGCCCTGTACCCTCCATTCCTCACTCTCGCCCCGCACCCTCCATTCCTGGCTCTCGCCCTCCTCGCCCTACACCCTCCATTCCTCACTCTCGCCCTCCTCGCCCCGCACCCTCCATTCCTCACTCTCGCCCTCCTCGCCCCGCACCCTCCATTCCTCACTCTCGCCCTCCTCACCCTCCATTCCTGGCTCTCGCCCTCCTCGCCCCGCACCCTCCATTCCTCACTCTCGCCCTCCTCACCCTCCATTCCTGGCTCTCGCCCTCCTCGCCCCGCACCCTCCATTCCTCACTCTCGCCCTCCACGCCCCGCACCCTCCATTCCTCACTCTCGCCCTCCTCGCCCCGCACCCTCCATTTCTGGCTCTCGCCCTGTACCCTCCATTCCTCACTCTCGCCCTGCACCCTCCATTCCTCACTCTCCGCCCTCCTCGCCCCGCACCCTCCATTCCTGTCTCTCGCCCTCCTCGCCCTGCACCCTCCATTCCTCACTCTCGCCCCGCACCCTCCATTCCTCACTCTCGCCCTGCACCCTCCATTCCTCACTCTCGCCCTCCTCGCCCCGCACCCTCCATTCCTGACTCTCGCCCTGCACCCTCCATTCCTCACTCTCGCCCCGCACCCTCCATTCCTGGCTCTCGCCCTGCACCCCTCCATTCCTCACTTTCGCCCTGCACCCTCCATTCCTCACTCTCGCCCTGCACCCTCCATTCCTCACTCTCGCCCTGCACCCTCCATTCCTCACTCTCGCCCTCCTCGCCCCGCACCCTCCATTCCTGGCTCTCGCCCTGCACCTTCCATTCCTCACTCTCCGCCCTCCTCGCCCCGCACCCTCCATTCCTGGCTCTCGCCCTCCTCGCCCTGCACCCTCCATTCCTCACTCTCGCCCTCCTCGCCCTACACCCTCCATTCCTCACTCTCGCCCCCTCCTCGCCCCGCACCCTCCATTCCTGGCTCTCGCCCTGCACCCTCCATTCCTCACTCTCGCCCTGCACCCTCCATTCCTCACTCTCGCCCTCCTCGCCCTACACCCTCCATTCCTCACTCTCGCCCTCCTCGCCCCGCACCCTCCATTCCTGGCTCTCGCCCTGCACCCTCCATTCCTCACTCTCGCCCTGCACCCTCCATTCCTCACTCTCGCCCTCCTCGCCCCGCACCCTCCATTCCTGGCTCTCGCCCTCCTCGCCCTGCACCCTCTATTCCTCACTCTCGCCCTCCTCGCCCTACACCCTCCATTCCTCACTCTCACCCTCCTCGCCCCGCACCCTCCATTCCTGGCTCTCGCCCTGCACCCTCCATTCCTTACTCTCGCCCTCCTCGCCCTGCACCCTCCATTCCTCACTCTTGCCCTCCTCGCCCTGCACCCTCCATTCCTCACTCTCGCCCTCCTCACCTTCCATTCCTGGCTCTCGCCCTCCTCGCCCCGCACCCTCCACTCCTCACTCTCGCCCTCCTCGCCCCGCACCCTCCATTCCTGGCTCTCGCCCTCCTCGCCCTGCACCCTCTATTCCTCACTCTCGCCCTCCTCGCCCTACACCCTCCATTCCTCACTCTCGCCCTCCTCGCCCTGCACCCTCCATTCCTCACTCTCGCCCTCCTCGCCCCGCACCCTCCATTCCTGGCTCTCGCCCTCCTCGCCCTGCACCCTCCATTCCTCACTCTCGCCCCGCACCCTCCATTCCTCACTCTCGCCCTGCACCCTCCATTCCTCACTCTCGCCCTCCTCGCCCCGCACCCTCCATTCCTGACTCTCGCCCTGCACCCTCCATTCCTCACTCTCGCCCCGCACCCTCCATTCCTGGCTCTCGCCCTGCACCCTCCATTCCTCACTTTCGCCCTGCACCCTCCATTCCTCACTCTCGCCCTGCACCCTCCATTCCTCACTCTCGCCCTGCACCCTCCATTCCTCACTCTCGCCCTCCTCGCCCCGCACCCTCCATTCCTGGCTCTCGCCCTGCACCTTCCATTCCTCACTCTCGCCCTCCTCGCCCCGCACCCTCCATTCCTGGCTCTCGCCCTCCTCGCCCTGCACCCTCCATTCCTCACTCTCGCCCTCCTCGCCCTACACCCTCCATTCCTCACTCTCGCCCCCTCCTCGCCCCGCACCCTCCATTCCTGGCTCTCGCCCTGCACCCTCCATTCCTCACTCTCGCCCTGCACCCTCCATTCCTCACTCTCGCCCTCCTCGCCCTATACCCTCCATTCCTCACTCTCGCCCTCCTCGCCCCACACCCTCCATTCCTGGCTCTCGCCCTGCACCCTCCATTCCTCACTCTCGCCCTGCACCCTCCATTCCTCACTCTCGCCCTCCTCGCCCCGCACCCTCCATTCCTGGCTCTCGCCCTCCTCGCCCTGCACCCTCTATTCCTCACTCTCGCCCTCCTCGCCCTTCACCCTCCATTCCTCACTCTCGCCCTCCTCGCCCCACACCCTCCATTCCTGGCTCTCGCCCTACACCCTCTATTCCTCACTCTCGCCCTACACCCTCCATTCCTCACTCTCGCCCTCCTCGCCCTGCACCCTCCATTCCTCACTCTCGCCCTCCTCGCCCCGCACCCTCCATTCCTGGCTCTCGCCCTGCACCCTCCATTCCTTACTCTCGCCCTCCTCGCCCTGCACCCTCCATTCCTCACTCTTGCCCTCCTCGCCCTGCACCCTCCATTCCTCACTCTCGCCCTCCTCACCTTCCATTCCTGGCTCTCGCCCTCCTCGCCCCGCACCCTCCATTCCTCACTCTCGCCCTCCTCGCCCTGCACCCTCCATTCCTCACTCTCGCCCTCCTCGCCCTACACCCTCTATTCCTCACTCTCGCCCTCCTCGCCCTGCACCCTCCATTCCTCACTCTTGCCCTCCTCGCCCCGCACCCTCCATTCCTGGCTCTCGCCCCGCACCCTCCATTCCTGGCTCTCGCCCCGCACCCTCCATTCCTGGCTCTCGGATGCCTGATCTCTTATTTCCTGTGTCTCGACCTTATGTGACCCATCAGAACATGGCGTTGCTGGTTGGGCTGTGTGCGGGGCGTGTCCTCCGGTGTCAGCCTGCGGGGTAATGTGACGGAGAGCACATGTGCAGAGGGTAACCTTCACTTTTAGTGCCCCCTGTTATAGTTACAGAATGAAGTGCTAGTATTTTGGTTTTCTTTGCGTGCTGTCAGTGAATGGAAACTCAATCACTTGCTGGTCTTGTCCCTAGGCAGTGGCCCCTGTATATTCTCCTCCCCAGACAGTGGCCCCTGCATGTTCACCTGTGGCCCCTTTATGCTCTCCCCTCTATACAGTGGCCCCTGGGTCTCCGGTGACCCTGCTATGTATGAGCCGTGGGACGGTCAGATCCCGGGATCCAGCAGATTCTTGCCGCACCGATTCGTCCCGATTTCGGATCTTGTGGGTGAGGCGGAAGGAGGCAGAGAAACGATGCCCCGTAATCATGGAGACGTCCACGCACAAGATGGAGGAGGAAGATGAAGACAGGAGGATGATGAGGGTGGTGGTCTTTCCCAGGCTAATTTCTCGACCTCCTCCCTTTCTTGTGGTTTCCATGGTGACATCAGCTCCTGGATAACAGATGTCACAGTTACCATAGAAACCTCACCTGTCTTCCTGTGATCAATTATCCCGCATAACACGATTCTTCACAAACACCATGCGGGGGTCTATCGGGCCCCGGCCCCTCCTGGTCATGTGACAGGGTACAATGCGCTGTGTTCTTCGGCACTGTACAGAGGTATTTGTGCACTGTGTGGTGGTACTTTGTGTGGCCCTCGGCAGGACATTACTATATGGCGGTATTCTGTGGCCTCCTTATGGCGGTTTTGTTGAGGTAGATGTCGTGGCTGTGCTCCACGTGAGCAGGGGAACCAGCAGAAGGGGCGTGCAGGGCACCATCCATTGTAATACTGGGGGTATCAGTCAGGGGGTATCAGTCAGGAGGTATCAGTCAGGGGGTGTCAGTCAGGAGGTGTCAGTCAGGAGGTGTCAGTCAGGGGGTATCAGTCAGGGGGTATCAGTCAGAAGGTATCAGTCAGGGGCTATCAGTCAGGAGGTATCAGTCAGGAGCTGTCAGTCAGGGGCTATCAGTCAGGGGGTATCAGTCAGGGGGTATCAGTCAGGGGGCTATCAGTCAGGAGGTATCAGTCAGGGGCTATCAGTCAGGGGCTATCAGTCAGGGGCTATCAGTCAGGGGGTATCAGTCAGGGGGTATCAGTCAGGAGCTGTCAGTCAGGAGGTATCAGTCAGGAGCTATCAGTCAGGAGCTATCAGTCAGGAGCTATCAGTCAGGAGCTATCAGTCAGGAGGTATCAGTCAGGGGCTATCAGTCAGGGGCTATCAGTCAGGGGGCTATCAGTCAGGAGGTATCAGTCAGGAGGTATCAGTCAGGGGCTATCAGTCAGGGGCTATCAGTCAGGAGGCATCAGTCAGGAGGTATCAGTCAGGGGCTATCAGTCAGGGGCTATCAGTCAGGGGCTGTCAGTCAGGAGGTATCAGTCAGGAGGTATCAGTCAGGAGCTATCAGTCAGGAGGTATCAGTCAGGGGGTATCAGTCAGGAGGTATCAGTCAGGGGCTGTCAGTCAGGAGGTATCAGTCAGGGGCTATCAGTCAGGAGGTATCAGTCAGGAGGCATCAGTCAGGAGGTATCAGTCAGGAGGCATCAGTCAGGGGCTGTCAGTCAGGGGGCTATCAGTCAGGAGCTATCAGTCAGGAGGTATCAGTCAGGAGGTATCAGTCAGGAGGTATCAGTCAGGGGCTATCAGTCAGGGGCTATCAGTCAGGAGCTATCAGTCAGGAGCTATCAGTCAGGGGGTATCAGTCAGGAGGTATCAGTCAGGGGGTATCAGTCAGGAGGTATCAGTCAGGGGCTGTCAGTCAGGGGCTATCAGTCAGGGGCTATCAGTCAGGAGGTATCAGTCAGAAGGTATCAGTTAGAGGCTATCAGTCAGGAGGTGTCAGTCAGGAGCTATCAGTCAGGAGGTGTCAGTCAGGAGGTGTCAGTCAGGAGGTATCAGTCAGGGGGCTGTCAGTCAGGGGGCTATCAAACAGGAGGTATCAGTCAGGGGGCTATCAGTCAGGAGGTATCAGTTAGAGGCTATCAGTCAGGAGGTGTCAGTCAGGAGCTATCAGTCAGGAGGTGTCAGTCAGGAGGTGTCAGTCAGGAGGTATCAGTCAGGGGGCTATCAGTCAGGAGGCTGTCAGTCAGGGGGCTGTCAGTCAGGGGGCTATCAAACAGGAGGTATCAGTCAGGGGGCTATCAGTCAGGAGGTATCAGTCAGGAGGTATCAGTCAGGAGGTATCAGTCAGGAGGTATCAGTCAGGGGGTATCAGTCAGGAGGTATCAGTCAGAAGGTATCAGTCAGGGGCTATCAGTCAGGAGGCATCAGTCAGGGGCTATCAGTCAGGAGGTATCAGTCAGGAGGTATCAGTCAGGAGGTATCAGTTAGAGGCTATCAGTCAGGAGGTGTCAGTCAGGAGCTATCAGTCAGGAGGTATCAGTCAGGAGGTATCAGTCAGGAGGTATCAGTCAGAAGGTATCAGTCAGGAGGAATCAGTCAGGAGGTATCAGTCAGGAGCTATCAGTCAGGGGCTATCAGTCAGGGGCTATCAGTCAGGAGGCATCAGTCAGGGGGTATCAGTCAGGAGGTATCAGTCAGAAGGTATCAGTCAGGGGGCTGTCAGTCAGGGGCTATCAGTCAGGAGGCATCAGTCAGGGGGCTATCAAACAGGAGGTATCAGTCAGGGGGCTATCAGTCAGGAGGTATCAGTCAGGAGGTATCAGTCAGGAGGTATCAGTCAGGAGGTATCAGTCAGGAGGTATCAGTCAGGGGGTATCAGTCAGGAGGTATCAGTCAGAAGGTATCAGTCAGGAGGAATCAGTCAGGAGGTATCAGTCAGGGGCTATCAGTCAGGGGCTATCAGTCAGGAGGCATCAGTCAGGGGCTATCAGTCAGGGGCTATCAGTCAGGAGGTATCAGTCAGGGGCTATCAGTCAGGAGGTATCAGTCAGGAGGTATCAGTCAGGAGGTATCAGTCAGGGGGTATCAGTCAGGAGGTATCAGTCAGAAGGTATCAGTCAGGAGGAATCAGTCAGGAGGTATCAGTCAGGAGCTATCAGTCAGGGGCTATCAGTCAGGGGCTATCAGTCAGGAGGCATCAGTCAGGGGGTATCAGTCAGGAGGTATCAGTCAGAAGGTATCAGTCAGGGGGCTGTCAGTCAGGGGCTATCAGTCAGGAGGCATCAGTCAGGGGGCTATCAGTCTGGAGGTATCAGTCAGGGGGCTATCAGTCAGGAGGTATCAGTCAGGAGGTATCAGTCAGGAGGTATCAGTCAGGAGGTATCAGTCAGGAGGTATCAGTCAGGAGGTATCAGTCAGGGGGTATCAGTCAGGAGGTATCAGTCAGAAGGTATCAGTCAGGAGGAATCAGTCAGGAGGTATCAGTCAGGGGCTATCAGTCAGGGGCTATCAGTCAGGAGGCATCAGTCAGGGGCTATCAGTCAGGGGCTATCAGTCAGGAGGCATCAGTCAGGGGCTATCAGTCAGGAGGTATCAGTCAGGAGGTATCAGTCAGGGGGTATCAGTCAGGAGGTATCAGTCAGGAGGTATCAGTCAGGGGCTATCAGTCAGGGGGCTATCAGTCAGGAGGAATCAGTCAGGGGCTATCAGTCAGGGGGCCATCAGTCAGGAGGTATCAGTCAGGAGGTATCAGTCAGAAGGTATCAGTCAGGAGGAATCAGTCAGGAGGTATCAGTCAGGGGGCTATCAGTCAGGAGGTATCAGTCAGGAGGTATCAGTCAGGAGGCATCAGTCAGGGGCTATCAGTCAGGAGGTATCAGTCAGGAGGTATCAGTCAGGGGCTGGTCTAGTTTTTTGCCAGGCTCACGCCTCGTTATGAATGAGGGGCATCTTCCACTAGTGCTAATAGGGAAACAAACAGCGTTGAGGATAGCCAATCTTTGTAAATGAAGCTCATTGTTGGGAGCCGGTTCCTCCAAGACAGGTATGACGGATGCAGGTATGCGGAGATTATACTGGATTACATGGAAGGTCACATTATTAGTTTAAGTAGATGTGCAGTGTATACAGTGCGGTGTGTGCAGTGTGTATACGGTGTGTGCAGTGTGTATACGGTGTGTGCAGTGTATACAGTGCGGTGTGTGCAGTGTGTATACGGTGTGTGCAGTGTGTAAATGTAACTGCAAATGTCTGTACATGGTACATGGGGCGGAGCGCGGGTGTGGGGTAGATGCCAGGGTGAGGTCACCAGGACGCAGTGTGAGCAGGGCCGGTGCAAGGATTTTTGCCAACACAAGCGAAGCTACATTTTGGCACCCCCCCCCCCTTCACGCTTCTCCTCTCTGTGGTCCTGGTATCTTCTCTCTGCTTCAGACAATGGCTGGTTTAAGGACCATATTTTTCGCCCTCTAAGACACACCTAGGTTTTAGAGGATAATAAGAAAAAAAAAATTTTCATTACACCTCAGGTCAGACCAGCAATCAGACCCCCAATGTTAATCAGACCTCAGCTCACAGCCCCAATCAGACCCCCAATGTTAATCAGACCTCAGATCAGAACCCCATGTCAGCCCCCAATGTCAGCCATCAGACCCCCATGTCACATTTCTCCCCCTCCATGTCACATTTTTCCGCCCTCCCCCAGGGTGCGCCCTAAGGCGGCTGCTTGGTCTGCCTTATGGTAGCACCGGCCCTGAGTGTGAGGCTGAAGACGTCTCCCTCCTCCTCCTCCTCCTCCTCCTCCTCCTCCTTGTAAGATCTGATGCAACTACCAGCTCAGTTACAGGAGCCGCATCCTGCGAGGAGGAGACACCGCTGATCTCCTCTCTGGCCCAGCGCTGATCATAGTGGAGGATGGACATATCGCAGTCCGGCTCTGCTACATCAGTACAGTAATCAGGATGGGAAACCCCAAGCGGGTGCCGAGTATTCTCCCCCGTCAGTGGTGCAGTGTAGAGGGCCGGAGTCAGATAATACCCCTCAGAGGTGAGGGGGTCGGGGTCAGATAATACCCCTCAGAGGTGAGGGGGCCAGCGTCAGATAATGCCCCTCAGAGGTGAAGGGGCTGGGGTCAGATAATACCCCTCAGAGGTGAGGGGGCCAGTGTCAGATAATACCCCTTATAGGTGAGAGGGCTGGGGTCAGATAATACCCCTCAGAGGTGAGGGGGTCGGGGTCAGATAATACCCCTCAGAGGTGAGGGGGCCAGCGTCAGATAATACCCCTCAGAGGTGAGGCGGCCAGCGTCAGATAATGCCCCTCAGAGGTGAAGGGGCTGGGGTCAGATAATACCCCTCAGAGGTGAGGGGGCCAGTGTCAGATAATACCCCTTATAGGTGAGAGGGCTGGGGTCAGATAATACCCCTCAGAGGTGAGGGGGTCGGGGTCAGATAATGCCCCTCAGAGGTGAAGGGACCGGGGTCAAATAATACCCCTCAGAGGTGAGGGGGCCGGGGTCAGATAATACCCCTCAGAGGTGAGGGGATCGGGGTCAGATAATACCCCTCAGAGGTGAGGGGGTCGGGGTCAGATAATACCCCTCAGAGGTGAGGGGGCCGGGGTCAGATAATACCCCTCAGAGGTGAGGGGGTCGGGGTCAGATAATACCCCTCAGAGGTGAGGGGGCCAGTGTCAGATAATGCCCCTCAGAGGTGAGGGGGCCAGTGTCAGATAATACCCCTCAGAGGTGAGGGGGCTGGGGTCAGATAATACCCCTCAGAGGTGAGGGGGCCAGTGTCAGATAATACCCCTCATAGGTGAGAGGGCTGGGGTCAGATAATACCCCTCAGAGGTGAGGGGGTCGGGGTCAGATAATGCCCCTCAGAGGTGAAGGGACCGGGGTCAACTAATACCCCTCAGAGGTGAGGGGGCCGGGGTCAGATAATACCCCTCAGAGGTGAGGGGATCGGGGTCAGATAATACCCCTCAGAGGTGAGGGGGTCGGGGTCAGATAATACCCCTCAGAGGTGAGGGGGCCGGGGTCAGATAATACCCCTCAGAGGTGAGGGGGTCGGGGTCAGATAATACCCCTCAGAGGTGAGGGGGCCAGTGTCAGATAATGCCCCTCAGAGGTGAGGGGGCCAGTGTCAGATAATACCCCTCAGAGGTGAGGGGGCTGGGGTCAGATAATACCCCTCAGAGGTGAGGGGGCCAGTGTCAGATAATACCCCTTATAGGTGAGAGGGCTGGGGTCAGATAATACCCCTCAGAGGTGAGGGGGTCGGGGTCAGATAATGCCCCTCAGAGGTGAAGGGACCGGGGTCAAATAATACCCCTCAGAGGTGAGGGGGCCGGGGTCAGATAATACCCCTCAGAGGTGAGGGGGTCAGATAATACCCCTCAGAGGTGAGGGGGTCGGGGTCAGATAATGCCCCTCAGAGGTGAAGGGACCGGGGTCAAATAATACCCCTCAGAGGTGAGGGGGCCGGGGTCAGATAATACCCCTCAGAGGTGAGGGGGTCAGATAATACCCCTCAGAGGTGAGGGGACCGGGGTCAGATAATACCCCTCAGAGGTGAGGGGGCCGGGGTCAGATAATACCCCTCAGAGGTGAGGGGGCCGGGGTCAGATAATACCCCTCAGAGGTTAGAGGACCGGGGTCAGATAATACCCCTCAGAGGTGAGGGGGTCGGGGTCAGATAGTACCCCTCAGAGGTGAGGGGGTCAGATAATACCCCTCAGAGGTGAGGGGGCCGGGGTCAGATAATACCCCCTCAGAGGTGAGGGGGCCGGGGTCAGATAATACCCCTCAGAGGTGAGGCGGCCAGCGTCCGATAATGCCCCTCAGAGGTGAGGGGATCGGGGTCAGATAATACCCCTCAGAGGTGAGGGGGCCGGGGTCAGATAATACCCCTCAGAGGTGAGGGGGCCGGGGTCAGATAATACCCCTCAGAGGTGAGGGGGCCGGGGGCAGATAATACCCCTCAGAGGTGAGGGGACCGGGGTCAGATAATAACCCTCAGAGGTGAAGGGGCCGGGGTCAGATAATACCCCTCAGAGGTGAAGGGGCCGGGGTCAGATAATACCCCTCAGAGGTGAGGGGACCGGGGTCAGATAATACCCCTCAGAGGTGAGGGGGTCGGGGTCAGATAATACCCCTCAGAGGTGAGAGGGCCGGGGTCAGATAATACCCCTCAGAGGTGAGGGGGCCAGGGTCAGATAATACCCCTCAGAGGTGAGGGGGTCGGGGTCAGATAATGCCCCTCAGAGGTGAGGGGGCCGGGGTCAGATAATACCCCTCAGAGGTGAGGGGGCCGGGGTCAGATAATGCCCCTCAGAGGTGAGGGGGCCGGGGGAAGATAATACCCCTCAGAGGTGAGGGGGCCGGGGTCAGATAATGCCCCTCAGAGGTGAGGGGGCCGGGGGAAGATAATACCCCTCAGAGGTGAGGGGGCCGGGGTCAGATAATACCCCTCAGAGGTGAGAGTGCCGGGGTCAGATAATACCCCTCAGAGGTGAGGGGGCCGGGGTCAGATAATACCCCTCAGAGGTGAGGGGATCGGGGTCAGATAATACCCCTCAGAGGTGAGGGGGTCGGGGTCAGATAATACCCCTCAGAGGTGAGGGGGCCGGGGTCAGATAATACCCCTCAGAGGTGAGGGGGTCGGGGTCAGATAATACCCCTCAGAGGTGAGGGGGCCAGTGTCAGATAATGCCCCTCAGAGGTGAGGGGGCCAGTGTCAGATAATACCCCTCAGAGGTGAGGGGGCTGGGGTCAGATAATACCCCTCAGAGGTGAGGGGGCCAGTGTCAGATAATACCCCTTATAGGTGAGAGGGCTGGGGTCAGATAATACCCCTCAGAGGTGAGGGGGCCGGGGGCAGATAATACCCCTCAGAGGTGAGGGGGCCGGGGTCAGATAATACCCCTCAGAGGTGAAGGGGCCGGGGTCAGATAATACCCCTCAGAGGTGAGGGGACCGGGGTCAGATAATACCCCTCAGAGGTGAGGGGGTCGGGGTCAGATAATGCCCCTCAGAGGTGAAGGGACCGGGGTCAAATAATACCCCTCAGAGGTGAGGGGGCCGGGGTCAGATAATACCCCTCAGAGGTTAGAGGACCGGGGTCAGATAATACCCCTCAGAGGTGAGGGGGTCGGGGTCAGATAGTACCCCTCAGAGGTGAGGGGGTCAGATAATACCCCTCAGAGGTGAGGGGACCGGGGTCAGATAATAACCCTCAGAGGTGAAGGGGCCGGGGTCAGATAATACCCCTCAGAGGTGAAGGGGCCGGGGTCAGATAATACCCCTCAGAGGTGAGGGGACCGGGGTCAGATAATACCCCTCAGAGGTGAGGGGGTCGGGGTCAGATAATACCCCTCAGAGGTGAGCGGGCCGGGGTCAGATAATACCCCTCAGAGGTGAGGGGGCCAGGGTCAGATAATACCCCTCAGAGGTGAGGGGGTCGGGGTCAGATAATGCCCCTCAGAGGTGAGGGGGCCGGGGTCAGATAATACCCCTCAGAGGTGAGGGGGCCGGGGTCAGATAATGCCCCTCAGAGGTGAGGGGGCCGGGGGAAGATAATACCCCTCAGAGGTGAGGGGGCCGGGGTCAGATAATGCCCCTCAGAGGTGAGGGGGCCGGGGGAAGATAATACCCCTCAGAGGTGAGGGGGCCGGGGTCAGATAATACCCCTCAGAGGTGAGAGGGCCGGGGTCAGATAATACCCCTCAGAGGTGAGGGGGCCGGGGTCAGATAATACCCCTCAGAGGTGAGGGGATCGGGGTCAGATAATACCCCTCAGAGGTGAGGGGGTCGGGGTCAGATAATACCCCTCAGAGGTGAGGGGGCCGGGGTCAGATAATACCCCTCAGAGGTGAGGGGGTCGGGGTCAGATAATACCCCTCAGAGGTGAGGGGGCCAGTGTCAGATAATGCCCCTCAGAGGTGAGGGGGCCAGTGTCAGATAATACCCCTCAGAGGTGAGGGGGCTGGGGTCAGATAATACCCCTCAGAGGTGAGGGGGCCAGTGTCAGATAATACCCCTTATAGGTGAGAGGGCTGGGGTCAGATAATACCCCTCAGAGGTGAGGGGGCCGGGGGCAGATAATACCCCTCAGAGGTGAGGGGGCCGGGGTCAGATAATACCCCTCAGAGGTGAAGGGGCCGGGGTCAGATAATACCCCTCAGAGGTGAGGGGACCGGGGTCAGATAATACCCCTCAGAGGTGAGGGGGTCGGGGTCAGATAATGCCCCTCAGAGGTGAAGGGACCGGGGTCAAATAATACCCCTCAGAGGTGAGGGGGCCGGGGTCAGATAATACCCCTCAGAGGTTAGAGGACCGGGGTCAGATAATACCCCTCAGAGGTGAGGGGGTCGGGGTCAGATAGTACCCCTCAGAGGTGAGGGGGTCAGATAATACCCCTCAGAGGTGAGGGGGCCGGGGTCAGATAATACCCCCTCAGAGGTGAGGGGGCCGGTGTCAGATAATACCCCTCAGAGGTGAGGCGGCCAGCGTCCGATAATGCCCCTCAGAGGTGAGGGGACCGGGGTCAGATAATACCCCTCAGAGGTGAGGGGGCCGGGGTCAGATAATACCCCTCAGAGGTGAGGGGGCCGGGGTCAGATAATACCCCTCAGAGGTGAGGGGGCCGGGGGCAGATAATACCCCTCAGAGGTGAGGGGACCGGGGTCAGATAATAACCCTCAGAGGTGAAGGGGCCGGGGTCAGATAATACCCCTCAGAGGTGAGGGGACCGGGGTCAGATAATACCCCTCAGAGGTGAGGGGACCGGGGTCAGATAATACCCCTCAGAGGTGAGGGGGTCGGGGTCAGATAATACCCCTCAGAGGTGAGAGGGCCGGGGTCAGATAATACCCCTCAGAGGTGAGGGGGCCAGGGTCTGATAATACCCCTCAGAGGTGAGGGGGTCGGGGTCAGATAATGCCCCTCAGAGGTGAGGGGGCCGGGGTCAGATAATACCCCTCAGAGGTGAGGGGGCCGGGGTCAGATAATGCCCCTCAGAGGTGAGGGGGCCGGGGGAAGATAATACCCCTCAGAGGTGAGGGGGCCGGGGTCAGATAATACCCCTCAGAGGTGAGGGGGCCGGGGTCAGATAATACCCCTCAGAGGTGAGGGGGCCGGGGTCAGATAATACCCCTCAGAGGTGAGGGGGTCGGGGTCAGATAATACCCCTCAGAGGTGAGGGGGCCGGGGTCAGATAATACCCCTCAGAGGTGAGGGGGCCGGGGTCAGATAATGCCCCTCAGAGGTGAGGGGGCCGGTGGCAGATAATACCCCTCAGAGGTGAGAAGGCTGGGGTCAGAGGTGAGAAGGCTGGGGTCAGAGGTGAGGGGGCCGGGGTCAGATAATACCCCTCAGAGGTGAGAAGGCTGGGGTCAGAGGTGAGAAGGCTGGGGTCAGAGGTTAGGGGGCCGGGGGCAGATAATACCCCTCAGAGGTGAGAAGGCTGGGGTCAGATAATACCCCTCAGAGGTGAGAAGGCTGGGGTCAGAGGTGAGGGGGCCGGGGGCAGATAATACCCCTCTCAGGTGAGAAGGCCGGGGTCAGAGGTGAGGGGGCCGGGGGCAGATAATACCCCTCAGAGGTGAGAAGGCCGGGGTCAGAGGTGAGGGGGCCGGGGGCAGATAATACCCCTCAGAGGTGAGGCGGCCAGCGTCCGATAATGCCCCTCAGAGGTGAGGGGGCCGGGGGCAGATAATGCCCCTCAGAGGTGAGGGGGCCGGGGGCAGATAATACCCCTCAGAGGTGAGGGGGCCGGGGGCAGATAATACCCCTCAGAGGTGAGAAGGCTGGGGTCAGAGGTGAGAAGGCTGGGGTCAGAGGTGAGGGGGCCGGGGGCAGGTAATGCCCCTCAGGGCGGCTTCCCCTGTCTGGGCTGTTGCAGTTACAATGAATGTTAGGGGCAGTCACACGACCGTAAGGTGTTTTGCGGACCGCTCATGGCCAGCGCTATATACAGAATGCCTAAGCTTGTCCGTGGTTGTGCTCTATCTTTTTTGCGGGGCCACGGAACGGAACAACGGATGCGGACAGTACACGGCGTGCTGTCCGCATCTTTTGTGGCCCCATTGAAATGAATGGGTCTGCACCCGTTCCGCAAATTATACGGTCGTGTGAATGCCCCCTTAAAAGGTAGTTTTTTTTGCCGGAGAACTTCTGGAAACGTAGACATAATGTTTCCCAACTCCGTTCCCGTGTGATCGATGGAGAACCTCCCCGAAGGAGAGCAGGCGACGGGGAAAATGAATAAAAAGGTTGGAATTGAGGTGGATCTTCGAACTACAAACCCTGGGACCTAGAGGCCTTCAAGATCGGTCACTCTACTGAGCCGAAGGGGCTTTGGTTCCCTCCTTACTGGTTACGATTTCTATACCTAGTCCAAAGATTGGATGGACCCGACCTTTCTGGTTGTGATTAGTAATGTTACCTATTTTTGGGTAGGTGCCTGCAGGGCTGATGGACCCTGGGGGCACAATCTGAGAAGAGGCTCTATTTCCGGACAGCTCACATCCTATGGAAGCTATTTGTAGGTACTAAGGACTAAATATACTAACATCTAGGACACCTCGGTTTGCTCTCTATTTGTACAAGGGCAACTGTAAAGTCCAGGGTCAGTTGGGATCTATTGTGGGAAAAGAGTAACTAGGGACTATAGTTCGGCCTTCCAGGGCCTCCGCTGCTTAGACCGAGCAGGTGTCCCCCCTTCATCCTCTAATTATATTTTAGAGCCCATTATTTACATGGTCTGCTATAGGACTGGTATGAATGGGACGGCCTGGTTGGGGATAGGGGGCTAGCAGAAACCTCCATGACATTATGGACATAAGGGGACACACTTTCCACATACCTATGGTATAGCGATAGATGCCGCGCTGTCCTATGGATATGCCCTTCTGATCCCTACTGACGAGTGACTAAGGCTACTTTCACACTAGCGTTCGGGTTTCCGTTCGTGAGCTCCGTTTGAAGGAGCTCACGAGCGGACCCGAACGCAGCCGTCCAGCCCTGATGCAGTCTGAATGGAGGCGGATCCGCTCAGACTGCATCAGTCTGGCGGCGTTCAGCCTCCGCTCCGCTCGCCTCCGCACGGACAGGCGGACAGCTGAACGCTGCTTGCAGCGTTCGGGTGTCCGCCTGGCCGTTCGGAGGCGTGCGGATCCGTGCGGATCCGTCCAGACTTTCAATGTAAGTCAATGGGGACGGATCCGTTTGAAGATGCCACAATGTGGCTCAATCTTCAAGCGGATCCGTCCCCCATTGACTTTACATTGAAAGTCTGGACGGATCCGTCCCAGGCTATTTTCACACTTAGCTTTTTTTTGCTAATATAATGCAGACGGATCCGTTCTGAACGGAGCCTCCGTCTGCATTATTATGGGCGGATCCGTTCAGAACGGATCCGCCCGAACGCTAGTGTGAAAGTAGCCTAAGATGCTCTCTCTATAGGTAAGGCCGTCTTACTGACATTGACCTACATTGAATGGCCACGTGATAGACCGAGGGACTGACACGGACTACAGGAAGAGAAAT
>NW_025334102.1:0-63304 GCF_014858855.1 Bufo gargarizans
TATACCCTGTGCTGTGTATATAACATGTCAGTATACCCTGTGCTGTGTATATATAACATGTCGGTATACCCTGTGCTGTGTATATAACATGTCGGTATACCCTGTGCTGTGTATATAGAACATGTCGGTATACCCTGTGCTGTGTATATATAACATGTCGGTATACCCTGTGCTGTGTATATATAACATGTCGGTATACCCTGTGCTGTGTATATATATAGAACATGTCGGTATACCCTGTGCTGTGTATATAACATGTCGGTATACCCTGTGCTGTGTATGTATATAACATGTCGGTATACCCTGTGCTGTGTATATATAACATGTCGGTATACCCTGTGCTGTGTATATATATAGAACATGTCGGTATACCCTGTGCTGTGTATATAACATGTGTCGGTATACCCTGTGCTGTGTATAACATGTCGGTATACCCTGTGCTGTGTATATAACATGTCGGTATACTCTGTGCTGTGTATATAGAACATGTCGGTATACCCTGTGCTGTGTATATAACATGTCGGTATACCCTGTGCTGTGTATATAACAGTTACTCTGTGCTGTGTATACCCTGTGCTGTGTATATACATGTCGTTATACCCTTGCTGTGTGTATAACATGTCGGTTACCCTGTGCTGTGTATATAACATGTCGGTATACTCTGTGCTGTGTGTATAGAACATGTCGGTATACCCTGTGCTGTGTATATAACATGTCGGTATACCCTGTGCTGTGTATATAACATGTCGGTATACCCTGTGCTGTGTACATAGAACATGTCGGTATACCCTGTGCTGTGTATATAACATGTCAGTATACCCTGTGCTGTGTATATAGAACATGTCAGTATACCCTGTGCTGTGTGTATAACATGTCGGTATACTCTGTGCTGTGTATAGAACATGTCGGTATACCCTGTGCTGTGTATATATATAACATGTCGGTATACCCTGTGCTGTGTACATAGAACATGTCAGTAAACCCTGTGCTGTGTGTATATAACATGTCGGTATACCCTGTGCTGTGTATATAACATGTCGGTATACCCTGTGCTGTGTGTATAACATGTCGGTATACTCTGTGCTGTGTATATATAACATGTCGGTATACCCTGTGCTGTGTATATAACATGTCGGTATACCCTGTGCTGTGTACATAGAACATGTCAGTATACCCTGTGCTGTGTATATAGAACATGTCGGTATACCCTGTGCTGTGTATATATAACATGTCGGTATACCCTGTGCTGTGTATGTATATAACATGTCGGTATACCCTGTGCTGTACATGTACCCTCTCCCCGCAGGGCGCCTCCTCCAGTCTGGTGGTGAAGTTTGCGGACACGGAGAAGGAGCGGGGGCTCCGCAGGATGCAGCAGGTCGCCAATCAGCTCGGCATGTTCAGTCCAATCGCCCTGCAGTTTGGAGCTTACAGCGCGTACACGCAGGCCGTGAGTGACCAGGTGAGTGCGGCGCCCCGCCTGAGGGACTGGCCCTGACCTCCCCCCGCCCTCTGTGACCTCCCCCGCCCTCTGTGACCTCCCCCCGCCCTCTGTGACCTCACAGTGTGACCTCCCCTTCCCCCGGTGACCTCACAGTGTGACCCTCGTGGTCTCTGTGGTGATTGGCTGATGTCACTCCCCCTTCCTCTGTGACCTCCCCCGGTGACCTCCCCGCCCTCTGTGACCTCACATTGTGACCTCCCCTCCCCCTGTGACCTCCCCCGGTGACCTCCCCGCCCTCTGTGACCCCCCCCCGGTGACCTCCCCGCCCTCTGTGACCTCAGTGTGACCCTCGTGGTCTCTGTGGTGGTTGGCTGATGTCACTCCCCCTTCCTCTGTGACCTCCCCCGGTGACCTCCCCGCCCTCTGTGACCTCACATTGTGACCTCCCCCGGTGACCTCCCCTTCCTCTGTGACCTCCCCCGGTGACCTCCCCGCCCTCTGTGACCCCCCCCGGTGACCTCCCCGCCCTCTGTGACCTCAGTGTGACCCTCGTGGTCTCTGTGGTGGTTGGCTGGTGTCACTCCCTTGCTCTTCTGCCCCCCCAGCTTATGCAGCAGCAGGCCGCCCTGGTGGCCGCACACAGCGCTTACCTCAACCCCATGGCCACAATGGCCGCTGTACAGATGCAACAAATGGCGACAATCAACCCGAATGGAATCATAGCCACGCCCATCACGTCCTCGTCAGGTGAGGCGCCACCGTTGTGCTCTGGGGGTGGGTGGTTTGGGCAGCTGTGTATTACTGGCCCTCATCTCGATACTTTGGTGGTCTCTGCAGGTACCAGTACCCCCCCTACACTCGCTGCCACTCCAGTATCTGCCATCCCTGCCACGCTGGGGGTTAATGGCTACAGCGCAGTGCCCTCTCAGAGCAACGTACAGCCAAGCTCGGAGGCCATATACACCAACGGCCTGCACCCCTACCCAGGTAATACTGGTATGTATGCTATCCCTGCCCTGAATGGTCCACGGGACGGGGCCACGGGGCAGGCTCTTCACCTTCCTTTCCTTCCAGCTCAGAGTCCGGTCACCCAGCTAGACCCTCTGCAGCAAGCCTACGCCGGCATGCAGCACTATACAGGTGGGCATGACAGGGGGGCGCAGCCAGCACTGGGGGGGGCTTGTTGTCCTGTGGTCCACGTCACTGCTGACCTCTCCTATGTCTATCCTGCAGCTGCCTACCCCGCGGCCTATGGTCTGGTGAGTCCGGCATTTACGCAGCCGCCGCCCTTGTTACCACAGCAGCCTCCACAGCAGCAGCAGCAGAGGGAGGGTGAGTGGCGCCCGTCCAGCGCGCAGTCCTCCGTAGCCGCCGGGTGTGCATGACCGCAGCATAACCTCCCTGTGTCTGTCCCAGGTCCAGAAGGTTGTAACATATTCATCTACCACCTGCCCCAGGAATTTACCGATTCGGAGATCTTACAGATGTTTCTACCGTTTGGAAACGTCATCTCCGCCAAAGTGTTTGTAGACAGAGCCACCAACCAGAGCAAGTGTTTTGGTAAGTGTCGGCCATGACGCCGGTCCACTGCCCGCGAGGGTCAGCCACCTCCTTCCGATGTCTGTTTCTCACCTTCCCTTGCAGGCTTTGTAAGTTTTGACAATCCCGGCAGCGCCCAGGCTGCCATTCAGGCCATGAATGGTTTCCAGATTGGCATGAAGAGGCTCAAAGTACAGTTGAAGCGACCAAAAGATGCCAACCGGCCGTACTGAGGGTTCAGGTGAGTGTATGAGGCGAGGTGCCAGCCTGTGCTACTGTCTGGCCACTATATGCCAGTGGGGCCCGCCCCGAGTCCACATATGCCCTGTGTGTGTCCCGCCATGTCCCGATGTCCATGAATATGTCTCACAAGCTAAGTCCTGTACAAAGGCATTGATAGCACGAGGATCCCGGGACCGTGGTAATCCGATCTAGCACACCGTGATCTAGTCACCCCTCTAATGTACATTATAGCACAGTGATCAAGTCACACCAGACTGTGTACCACTTAGACATGGTGATCTAGTCATACCAGTTCCTAGTTTCGACCATGGCACAGTAATCTAGTGATCCCATGTCCTGTTAGTCCAGACTATGGCACAGTAATCTAGTGATCCCATGTCCTGTTAGTCCAGACCATGGCACAGTAATCTAGTGATCCCATGTCTTGTTAGTCCAGACTATGGCACAGTAATCTAGTGATCCCATGTCTTGTTAGTCCAGACCATGGCACAGTAATCTAGTGATCCCATGTCCTGTTAGTCCAGACCATGGCACAGTAATCTAGTGACCCCATGTCTTGTTAGTCCAGACCATGGCACAGTAATCTAGTGACCCCATGTCTTGTTAGTCCAGACCATGGCACAGTAATCTAGTGATCCCATGTCCTGTTAGTCCAGACCATGGCACAGTAATCTAGTGATCCCATGTCCTGTTAGTCCAGACCATAGCACAGTAATCTAGTGATCCCATGTCTTGTTAGTCCAGACCATAGCACAGTAATCTAGTGATCCCATGTCCTGTTAGTCCAGACCATAGCACAGTAATCTAGTGATCCCATGTCTTGTTAGTCCAGACCATAGCACAGTAATCTAGTGATCCCATGTCCTGTTAGTCTAGACCATAGCACAGTAATCTAGTGATCCCATGTCCTGTTAGTCTAGACCATAGCACAGTAATCTAGTGACCCCATGTCTTGTTAGTCCAGACCATAGCACAGTAATCTAGTGATCCCATGTCCTGTTAGTCTAGACCATAGCACAGTAATCTAGTGATCCCATGTCCTGTTAGTCTAGACCATAGCACAGTAATCTAGTGACCCCATGTCTTGTTAGTCCAGACTATTGTACAGTAATCTAGTGATCCCATGTCCTGTTAGTCTAGATCAGGCATGCTCAACCTGTGGCCCTCTAGCTGTTGCAAAACTACAACTCCCAGCATGCCCGAACAGCCTACAGCTATCGGCCTATAGCAGGGCATTTTGGGAGTTGTAGTTTTACAACAGCTGGAGGGCCGCAGGTTGAGCATGCCTGGTCTGGACCATGGCACAGTAATCTAGTGATCCCATGTCCTGTTAGTCTAGTGATCTCAGATCACCTAGCTATTGTTTCAGCACTCCTCCCTCCCCCAGAGCAGTGGATTCTCAGTGATCACATTGATCTCTTCTCCAGTAGGATTTTTCGTGGACATTCAGTCTGAAATAAAATGAAGATATTTAATAATAATTATATTAACCACGTGACCAAAAAAAACAAACAGCTTCTCTTTTTCTGCCGCTTGTAACCCGCCCACCTTGTGCCAGGGTCCAATCAAATCATGAGACGACTCTGTCGCCTTGACCTAGCGTCCATTGGCTGCCCTGGAACTCGTAGCACCGCCCCTTGTAAGTTGCATCCGTTGGAATGACTGTGTTGTATTTTGAGACTCCTCCCTAACTGCCTCTCCCTCCTACCTCCTGTAAGCCCCGCCCATGAGGAGCGGCTCCAAGGGAGATCTGTTTTGTATAGGATGCATGGAGTGCTGTGGAAATATGGAGTTGATGTGCCGTGCAATACTGATTGTCTCTCTAGGCTGTGAAGGGCTACATGGCGGGTGACACCCTTTTATGATGCATCTGCAACGTCCTCGGCGTAATAACACAGGAGAGCGCAGAAGCCGCTCATGTTGGCCTCGTGACTTGTCCCAGTGATATCACATTCTGACCGCCGGGTCACGGTAGTCACATCATGGATGAACTTTCATAGTAGGAGAGGGAACCCTGCAACAAGCCGGTTCTAAGGATCACCAGATTCCTATGTCCCCATGACAACACTTCCCGAGCCCTGGCAGATCCGTGTGCCCCTCTGACAACACCGATCGGCCAGCGTGCAGGAAGTGTTGTCATAGGGACCGTCTGAGTCTCAGGGGCTTCTCCTGGGATCTCCGCCTGCACTGGTGGTGGGTGGGGGGTTCAGGGGGGCTATCTGTGGCTGCATTTGATAAAAGGGGTCACCTGCCGTTACTGTGACATGTACAGGACTGATGCCCCCCCCATCCTTCTGTGGCCCCCGGTGTGCTGATGTAAAGTCTTGGCAATGCTCGATGTGGTCTGTGCACTGACTGCTTCCGCTGTTTTCCATCATCCGTCCCCCCACCTTCAGACCACCCCCGGGGTGACCCCCGCTTCTTCAGGACAGCTCGCAGCATGGTGGACGGAGCTCCAGTCCAGGCTGCATTCACACACGCAGGTTTTGAGCTGAGGTGAGGAATGGAGTGGAGAGGACGTACACTTCTGACCTTGGTTCAAAAGAAACAGCTGTGTCCATTATAAGGGGCGGGGCCATGACAACCTCCCGATACAGCGGGAGCACAGGCAGTAGCAGAGTTACCCTTTAAGGGGCGGGGCATGCTGATGGGCACCATGACACTGCATGAGCCGTCTAGAATGTGTGACATGGAGAGGGCACACTGTTTACATACAGCACTTTGGGCATGCTGGGAGTTGTAGTTTTGCCTTAGGTTGGAGACCCCTGTAATAGACAGCACCTGTCAGCAGGATTAACCCTATTACACCAGGCATACTGGGAGAGCCGTTTCAAATGGTACCTGCAGGATCAACTCAAGGGTCGATCCTGGTGACAGGTCCTCTTTAAGGGCACCCTCCTGTGCATGAGACATTGGGACATGACCCCCCATCATCCTCCCTCCCCGCCCCTCCACCTGTCTGTGGTCCCATCATAAAGTATCTGCTCTCCACTCAAAAACGCTTGACCCTTTTGGCCGTCCTCTCTTATTTGGGGGTGTCTGGCATGGCCTCTGGACGGCCTCCAACCCGCTGCCTGGAGAAACAGAGGATGAAATGGGCCCAGAGCAGAACCATAGCGGCCCGACGTCCAGAAGATATTGGGTGAGGTAGTGATCCTATGACATGTCCAGAGCAGAGCCCTCCAGACCCCCGGCTCTGCGTCTGGTCCGAGGCCCAGGGTTCCCATCTGGTGCTTTGAATTCTGGGTGATGTCACCTAAAAAATATTTGAGCCCCAGTCCATGTCATAGATGGAAGGCCAGGTGTCCTCTACGTCCTCGGGGGACATGATGTGGGGTTCCTGGACATAGCATCTAGTCTAGTAGTCATGGAGATGATGAGCCTCCTCTATGGTCCTCTAGGCACCGGCCAGGATTCAAACTCAGATGGTGGGGGGGGTGGACTTGTTTGACGTCTGTAGACCATGCATTGACTTTGTGTTTGCTTTTGCTTTCAGGGGGTGCACCTGGTTTTGGGGATCAAGGGGTTCCTAGGTCCAGCCCCTCGTCCCCTCTTTCCACACCTCACATAGGACTCCAAACTTTTTCTGCTGCTGGACCAAGAAGGACAATTTTTTTTTTTCAGGGGAAACCGCTACACGGCTGAATCCGATAATCTCCCAACTCTTAACCAGCAAGGACCTCCAAACTCATCGCCACCCCCCAAGAGGTGGAGAAGTGGAACATTCCTGGATCTGCACACACTCACCGGAGCGGACAGGGTACAATACACTTGCCACGTCCGGCCTCTCGAGCGGGCACGGGATTTATTTTTTACCTCGGGCAAAAAATGAAAAAAGGAACTTAAAAAAAAAAAAAAAACTTGTGAGGTAGCGGCTGTACGGGCGGCAGCGGGGCGCAGTATCGGGGTGATAATGTTGTGTTTAGATTACCACTTTTCTGATTTCGCTCATCGTCCCGGCTGAAATGTTTTTTAAAGAAAGATGGCGTTTTATGAGGTAGAGTGAATATTTATAGGAGGTCGGCGGGAGGTGGAGGCGCCGCTCGTATCGTGTACATACAGAGAGGATCTGGGCAGTAGTGCAATATCCCTTATCCCTGACACACACCCCAAGCATTGGGCTGCTGCATTCATCCGAGGACCCTCCTCTAGAAATCTGCATGTGCAATCCATAGGGGTCCAAGAAACACATGCAATACAGCACAGAGACTATGTGGGGGTTAGGGCACTACCACCTCCTGCTTTGGGATCTCCACTTTCTATGGCGTCTCTCAAAAGCTACCCTGGATGTGGCCCTGAGAGGATAAAATGGTTTCTCAAAGGAAGAGCTGCCTTCTACACTATGTAGTCCCTCAGGGGTGGAGCTATCTGCTATGTGGGCAGTTGGGAAAGAGCAACATATGTGGTTACTGAGGAGAAGCCACCATCTACACTATGTAGTCCCTCAGGGGAGGAGCAGCCTTATGTAGTTAGTGAGGAGCTATCTTTTACATTATGTAGTCCCTCATGGGAGGAGCTATTTTCTATGTGGGCGCTTAGGATTGAGCAGCCTTATGTGGTTGCCTGCTGTGTGTTTTATAAGAGGAGCAGCCTGCGATCTGGTCTCTGAGAAGAGGAGCAGCCTTCAATGTGCCCTGCAAGAAGAAGCTATCCTTCCTTTCTCCCCAGATGATTTTATCCTCATTGTGGCCCTCCTAAGGGTGGGGGGAGGGTCCTGTATTACATGTAGTTTCTTGATGGTGACATTCCATGTGTTCCTTCAGAGGACAAACTACCTTTTGGAGTGGTCCCTCAGAGGAGGAGCTAACTACTATGTGGTCCCTCAGAGGAGGAGCTAACTACTATTTGGTCCCTCAGAGGAGGAGCATCTTCCCTATTTTACTGCTAAATCCTATAGGCACAAAACACTTGACATTAGACGTGTAGTGGTCCAGTGCTATCAGCATCACGGGGCCCACACTGTGGGGGTGGGAAGGTTCCTTTAAGAATGGCGGCTGTTTGGAAACCCTCAGTGCAGTGTGATCAGACTGCGCCCGGGGCACGGGCACAATTATAAGGCAGCGCCATTGTGTTTCCTTTGCTTTGGTCGGGGGAGAGGTTTGATATGATGTGTACATTTTTGGAGACCCTAGAAGTGTAATCGCCCCCCCAACACACGTCGCTCTACAGACACCATCTTGGGTGCTGATTTCGGACACCCCTAGGTGCACTAGGACACCATTTTTCACCTTGATAAATGCCCCTCCCCCACTGACCTGCACTTAACTAATGAAAAGCACTCCGTCTATTAGTGCATGATGGAAGAAGTAGTACATGCGACTTGTCGGGGGAGAACGGCCGCCTCCGCTGGACATTAGTAAAAGCGGGAGTTTTCTCCTCAGGGATACCGCTAGCTCATCACGGTAAATTAAAGGGTCGTTTCCAAAACCAGCGCCCCCTTGTTCAGTGGCTGTGTCTGGTATTACACAACCCCCACAGGAGGAAGCGGAGACACAATGGCTGCATATCATGAGTCGGAGGCCACGTGCGCACAGGCAGGTAAATGTTTACAGCACCCGACACCTCCCCAAATGTACAGACTTTTGTTGTCAGAAGAGTCTCTGCCATTTATGGTCAGGTCTAGAGGAGTTTTGTTTTTCTTGTGGAACGGGGCAAAGGGTATTTTACTATAAAAGGGCGGGGGCGGGGCTATATCCAACCGATCCAGCCAACGATATAACGCATAACTTATTTCTTATTTATTGCCCTTTACTTTCAATTATTTATTTTTTTCTGTTTAAAGGAAATAAATTTCATGAATAGCGATCAGCGGCGTCTGTGTCCTTCCTGAGCATGCACACAGCAGCACAGAGGATGTTATACACAGCCTATACACACACAGCAGCACAGAGGATGTTATACACAGCCTATACACACACACAGCAGCACAGAGGATGTTATACACAGCCTATACACACACACAGCAGCACAGAGGATGTTATACACAGCCTATACACACACACAGCAGCACAGAGGATGTTATACACAGCCTATACACACACACAGCAGCACAGAGGATGTTATACACAGCCTATACACACACACAGCAGCACAGAGGATGTTATACACAGCCTATACACACACAGCAGCACAGAGGATGTTATACACAGCCTATACACACACAGCAGCACAGAGGATGTTATACACAGCCTATACACACACAGCAGCACAGAGGATGTTATACACAGCCTATACACACACAGCAGCACAGAGGATGTTATACACAGCCTATACACACACACAGCAGCACAGAGGATGTTATACACAGCCTATACACACACAGCAGCACAGAGGATGTTATACACAGCCTATACACACACACAGCAGCACAGAGGATGTTATACACAGCCTATACACACACACAGCAGCACAGAGGATGTTATACACAGCCTATACACACACACAGCAGCACAGAGGATGTTATACACAGCCTATACACACACAGCAGCACAGAGGATGTTATACACAGCCTATACACACACAGCAGCACAGAGGATGTTATACACAGCCTATACACACACAGCAGCACAGAGGATGTTATACACAGCCTATACACACACAGCAGCACAGAGGATGTTTTACACACACAGCAGCACAGAGGATGTTATACACAGCCTATACACACACAGCAGCACAGAGGATGTTATACACAGCCTATACACACACACACAGCAGCACAGAGGATGTTATACACACACAGCAGCACAGAGGATGTTATACACAGCCTATACACACAGCAGCACAGAGGATGTTATACACAGCCTATACACACAGCAGCACAGAGGATGTTATACACAGCCTATACACACACAGCAGCACAGAGGATGTTATACACAGCCTATACACACACAGCAGCACAGAGGATGTTATACACAGCCTATACACACACAGCACACAGCAGCACAGAGGAGGTTATACACACACAGCAGCACAGAGGATGTTATACACACACAGCAGCACAGAGGATGTTATACACACACAGCAGCACAGAGGATGTTATACACACACAGCAGCACAGAGGATGTTATATACACACAGCAGCACAGAGGATGTTATACACACACAGCAGCACAGAGGATGTTATACACAGCCTATACACACACAGCAGCACAGAGGATGTTATACACAGCCTATACACACACAGCAGCACAGAGGATGTTATACACAGCCTATACACACACAGCAGCACAGAGGATGTTATACACAGCCTATACACACACAGCAGCACAGAGGATGTTATACACAGCCTATACACACAGCAGCACAGAGGATGTTATACACACACAGCAGCACAGAGGATGTTATACACAGCCTATACACACAGCAGCACAGAGGATGTTATACACACACAGCAGCACAGAGGATGTTATACACACACAGCAGCACAGAGGATGTTATATATAGCCTATACACACAGCAGCACAGAGGATGTTATATATAGCCTATACACACAGCAGCACAGAGGATGTTATATATAGCCTATACACACAGCAGCACAGAGGATGTTATATATAGCCTATACACACAGCAGCACAGAGGATGTTATATATAGCCTATACACACAGCAGCACAGAGGATGTTATATATAGCCTATACACACAGCAGCACAGAGGATTTTAGTAGAGGAGGGTATCAATCTTGTTGATAGCGCTACCATGTAAGAGACTGTAATGTTACTGCCCGCAGGGGGACCCCCAGAAACCGCACAATAAACCGGCACACGGGATGGAAATATGGGCATGAGGGCAGCATGTTTGCTTCTGATCCCGTGGTGTCACCCTGTAGCCACTAGAGGGCAGCACACACCAGCCCTTGGGTCCTGAAGTTGATTTGTTGGAAGCAGCCACATTCACATGCGGGATGGCGGTGCTTCTGGGGACGTGCCTCCGCACCACAAAACATAGGACATGTCCGATCTTCTGCCGCAGATTGCACCACAGCCGGGGCCCGTGGTTGGTTAAACAGGCACAGATGTCCCACAGCCGTGTGGATGACGGGATCAGATAATCTCCAAGGAGGCCCTGATGTAGTGCTTAGTACCTACCATAAGTGCTCCAAGGAAGGACTGGTGGCCGGCACACGGGGGGGCCAAGGCTGACTGATTTGGGGGGAGACAAGCTGGTGTAATCACTGACATTACTGGGGACCAGGATGGAAAGGTGTCATGAGCTCCCATTAGACCCATACCAACCTCCGAAAGTGCAATGGGAGAAGGCAGCCTGGTCTGAGGAATCAGGTTACGTCATGTGGGCGGCCGGGGGTGTGTGTCTCTTACCTGGGAAGCAGAAGGCGGCCCGGTCTGAGCAATCAGGTTACGTCATGTGGGTGGCCGGGGGTGTGCGTCACTTACCTGGGGAGCAGAAGGCGGCCTGGTCTGAGGAATCAGGTTACCTTACCTGGGGAGGAGATGGCACCAGGTGCACTATGAGCAGAAGGTGGCCTGGTCTGAGGAATCACATTACATGGGTGGCCGGGGATGTGCGTCACTTACCTGGGGAGATGGCACCAGGTGCACTATAGGCAGAAGGCAGCCTGGTCTGAGGAATCAGGTTATGTCATGTGGGTGGCCGGGGGTGTGCGTCACTTACCTGGGGAGGAGATGGCACCAGGTGCACTATAGGCAGAAGGTGGCCTGGTCTGAGGAATCACATTACATGGGTGGCCGGGGATGTGCGTCACTTACCTGGGGAGATGGCACCAGGTGCACTATAGGCAGAAGGCGGCCTGGTCTGAGGAATCAGGTTATGTCATGTGGGTGGCCGGGGGTGTGCGTCACTTACCTGGGGAGGAGATGGCACCAGGTGCACTATAGGCAGAAGGTGGCCTGGTCTGAGGAATCACATTACATGGGTGGCCGGGGATGTGCGTCACTTACCTGGGGAGATGGCACCAGGTGCACTATAGGCAGAAGGTGGCCTGGTCTGAGGAATCAGGTTATGTCATGTGGGTGGCCGGGGGTGTGCGTCACTTACCTGGGGAGGAGATGGCACCAGGTGCACTATAGGCAGAAGGTGGCCTGGTCTGAGGAATCACATTACATGGGCGGCCGGAGGTGTGTGTCACTTACCTGGGGAGGAGATGGCACCAGGTGCACTATGGGAAGAAGGCGGCCTGGTCTGAGGAATCACATCATGTGGACGGCCGGGGGTGTGTGTCACTTACCTGGGGAGGAGATGGCACCAGGTGCACTATAGGCAGAAGGCGGCCTGGTCTGAGGAATCAGGTTATGTCATGTGGGTGGCCGGGGGTGTGCGTCACTTACCTGGGGAGGAGATGGCACCAGGTGCACTATAGGCAGAAGGCGGCCTGGGCTGAGGAATCAGGTTACATCATGTGGACGGCCGGGGGTGTGCGTCACTTACCTGGGGAGGACAGGGCACCAGGTGCACTATGGGAAGAAGGTGGCCTGGTCTGAGGAATCAGGTTATGTCATGTGGGTGGCCGGGGTGTGCGTCACTTACCTGGGGAGGAGATGGCACCAGGTGCACTATGGGAAGATGGCCGCCTGGTCTGAGGAATCAGGTTACATCATGTGGACGGCCGGGGGAGTGCGTCACTTACCTGGGGAGGAGATGGCACCAGGTGCACTGTGGGAAGAAGGCGGCCCGGTCTGAGGAATCAGGTTACATCATGTGGACGGCCGGGGGTGTGCGTCACTTACCTGGGGAGGAGATGGCACCAGGTGCACTATGGGAAGAAGGCGGCCTGGTCTGAGGAATCACATTACATGTGGACGGCCAGGGGTGTGCGTCACTTACCTGGGGAGGAGATGGCACCAGGTGCACTATGGGAAGAAAGCGGCCTGGTCTGAGGAATCACATTACATCATGTGGGCGGCCGGGGGTGTGCGTCACTTACCTGGGGAGGAGATGGCACCAGGTGCACTATGGGAAGAAGGTGGCCCGGTCTGAGGAATCACATTGCATCATGTGGACGGCCGGGGGTGTGCGTCACTTACCTGGGGAGGAGATGGCACCAGGTGCACTATGGGAAGAAGGCGGCCCGGTCTGAGGAATCACATTACATGGGCGGCCAGGGGTGTGCGTCACCTACCTGGGGAGGAGATGGCACCAGGTGCACTATGGGAAGAAGGCGGCCCGGTCTGAGGAATCACATTACATGGGCGGCCAGGGGTGTGCGTCACCTACCTGGGGAGGAGATGGCACCAGGTGCACTATGGGAAGAAGGCGGCCCGGTCTGAGGAATCAGATTACATCATGTGGGCGGCCGGGGGTGTGCGTCACTTACCTGGGGAGGACAGGGCACCAGGTGCACTATGGGAAGAAGGTGGCCTGGTCTGAGGAATCAGGTTATGTCATGTGGGTGGCCGGGGTGTGCGTCACTTACCTGGGGAGGAGATGGCACCAGGTGCACTGTGGGAAGAAGGCGGCCCGGTCTGAGGAATCAGGTTACATCATGTGGACGGCCAGGGGTGTGCGTCACTTACCTGGGGAGGAGATGGCACCAGGTGCACTATGGGAAGAAGGCGGCCTGGTCTGTGGAATCACATTACATCATGTGGGCGGCTGGGGGTGTGCGTCACTTACCTGGGGAGGAGATGGCACCAGGTGCACTATGGGAAGAAGGCGGCCCGGTCTGAGGAATCAGGTTACATCATGTGGACGGCCGGGGGTGTGCGTCACTTACCTGGGGAGGAGATGGCACCAGGTGCACTATGGGAAGAAGGCGGCCTGGTCTGTGGAATCACATTACATCATGTGGGCGGCCGGGGGTGTGCATCACTTACCTGGGGAGGAGATGGCACCAGGTGCACTATGGGAAGAAAGCGGCCCGGTCTGAGGAATCACATTACATCATGTGGGCGGCCGGGGGTGTGCGTCACTTACCTGGGGAGGAGATGGCACCAGGTGCACTATGGGAAGAAGGCGGCCTGGTCTGTGGAATCACATTACATCATGTGGGCGGCCGGGGGTGTGCATCACTTACCTGGGGAGGAGATGGCACCAGGTGCACTATGGGAAGAAGGCGGCCCGGTCTGAGGAATCACATTACATGGGCGGCCAGGGGTGTGCGTCACCTACCTGGGGAGGAGATGGCACCAGGTGCACTATGGGAAGAAGGTGGCCTGGTCTGAGGAATCAGGTTATGTCATGTGGGTGGCCGGGGTGTGCGTCACTTACCTGGGGAGGAGATGGCACCAGGTGCACTATAGGCAGAAGGCGGCCTGGTCTGAGGAATCAGATTACATCATGTGGACGGCCGGGGGTGTGCGTCACTTACCTGGGGAGGACAGGGCACCAGGTGCACTATGGGAAGAAGGCGGCCTGGTCTGAGGAATCACATTACATCATGTGGGCGGCCGGGGGTGTGCGTCACTTACCTGGGGAGGACAGGGCACCAGGTGCACTATAGGCAGAAGGCGGCCTGGTCTGAGGAATCAGGTTACATCATGTGGGCGGCCGGGGGTGTGCGTCACTTACCTGGGGAGGACAGGGCACCAGGTGCACTATGGGAAGAAGGCGGCCTGGTCTGAGGAATCACATTACATCATGTGGACGGCCGGGGGAGTTTGTCACTTACCTGGGGAGGAGATGGCACCAGGTGCACTATGGGAAGAAGGCGGCCTGGTCTGAGGAATCAGATTACATCATGTGGGCGGCCGGGGGTGTGCGTCACTTACCTGGGGAGGACAGGGCACCAGGTGCACTATGGGAAGAAGGCGGCCCGGTCTGAGGAATCACATTACATCATGTGGACGGCCGGGGGTGTGCGTCACTTACCTGGGGAGGACAGGGCACCAGGTGCACTATGGGAAGAAGGCGGCCCGGTCTGAGGAATCACATTACATCATGTGGGCGGCCGGGGGTGTGCGTCACTTACCTGGGGAGGACAGGGCACCAGGTGCACTATGGGAAGAATGACATCTAGAGGAGGCGGTGTGCCAGGCCTGCCTCCTGTGGGGGTGTGTGACGTGTACCGGTGTATAGATAAGTACCCCCTCCCCCGATGCCCCCATTGATCAGGTTCCGGGCAATACACGGGGCCACAGTCTCATCAATAAATTGATTTATTTAAAAGAATATGTTACATTAATTACACTAAGGTGACTGGTACTGAACGAGATTAGATTGTTAGCTCTGGAACATGACGTTAAACACTGGTGCGCGCTTCTGGCTCTCAGCAACAAGATGAACGTCCTGCCGGGAACCGCGTCCGGGTTAGAATTCTCCAAAATAAATTAAAAAGAACATAAAGAAGTCCACACTGGGGAGGGGGGCGAGCGCTGTCCAGCCGCTCCCGCAGCCGGCGACGGTTATTGCTGTGATATGGGGGGGGGGGGGGGGGGGAGCTGTGGAGGGGAACAAGGCAATGTCGAGAAGGAAGACCCCCGCCCACTACGCCCTAACCCTCCCAGGACCAGACAAATTACACAACCACCATCATCTCCGGGGGAGGGGCAATACCACGTTCCCATTTGGCACAAGTATATAGAAGGTAGCACTTCAGATTGATCCCTCGCGCCCCCCCCACCAGCACGGCCATCGCCTCTGTTCCCCTCCCCGGGTGCAGACATTGTGAAATGTATGACAGATTGAGTCCCGTAAAATAGATTCTTCACCCCTCCCCGCGGCGGCAGGGACCTCACGGTCCTGTTACTGCTGCAAATACTGACGGTTATCCTTGGAAGAAACGGCGGCAGATCCTGACCCTTCCGAAATGGGGGGGGGGGGGGGGCGGCTGGAGCACGGGGCGGGAGTAGTGTTAGGAAGAAGGAAGGGGTTAAGTCACATGCAAGGACTACAACAGGGGCCGGGAAGGGGGGGGGGGGGTCCAAACTACAGAAAGCAATGGCAGGACTGAGAACGTCGGGCGCAGGCCTGGATGACACCGAAACGGATCCTCAGCAGAGGTCTAATGCTTGTGTGGAATGGTGAACCCCTGCCACGCTGCACAGAGCAGCCCAGTGCTGAAGAGGTTAACACATCAGTCCGTCTTCATGACAAGTGACAGGAACGATGGGCGGGCCCCGCCGAGGGCTGCTAAGTGCTAGTGTCCTTGTGCTGCAATCGTACAATCTGAAAGATGTTCTGTGGAGAAGACGAGAGGGAGGAGTTACACAGAGGACGGCCCACATCACATGACATCACATATGCTGCAAGTGCTGGAGGCTGGATAAAGCAGGGGTGGAGCAAGACAGCGCAGCCTGGGAGGGGCAGAGCAGTGACCCGCCCCCAGGGGGCAGGGGGACAGGTTACCTTGCTGCACGTACTGTCATTACTGCAGTTCTTATTGTCTTTATCCGTGGCTTCCTCTTCCACCTGGAAAAAGAGGGGAGACGGGGGTCAGATCTGGGGGCCCGGCCGGGGGAGAAGGAGAGGATTGGGGGAGATATACCTCTTTCCTCCACCTCAGCTCACAGAAGACCCTCTCAAAGCATTCATGCATGTAATTAAACTGCAAGACAGAAAATAACAATGTCACAGGGGGCGGGGCTGTGACTACCCCTCAGACAGGATATACAGGCAGCTTGTTAGCAGTAATAGATGTTCCTGTAGTATAAGGTGTGGATCACATGTCATTATATCAGTGATGTCATCAGCAGGGGGCAGGGCTGTGACTACCCCTCAGACAGGATATACAGGCAGGTTGTCAGCAGTAATAGATGTTCCTGTAGTATAAGGTGTGGATCACATGTCATTATATCAGTGATGTCATCAGCAGGGGGCGGGGCTGTGACTACCTCTCAGACAGGATATACAGGCAGGTTGTCAGCAGTAATAGATGTTCCTGTAGTATAAGGTGTGGATCACATGTCATTATATCAGTGATGTCATCAGCAGGGGGCGGGGCTGTGACTACCCCTCAGACAGGATATACAGGCAGGTTGTCAGCAGTAATAGATGTTCCTGTAGTATAAGGTGTGGGTCACATGTCATTATATCAGTGATGTCATCAGCAGGGGGCGGGGCTGTGACTACCTCTCAGACAGGGTATACAGGCAGGTTGTCAGCAGTAATAGATGTTCCTGTAGTATAAGGTGTGTATTATATCAGTGATGTCATCAGCAGGGGGCGGGGCTGTGACTACCTCTCAGACAGGATATACAGGCAGGTTCTCAGCAGTAATAGATGTTCCTGTAGTATAAGGTGTCTGATCACATGTCATTATACCAGTGATGTCATGAGCAGGGGGCAGGGCTGTGACTACCCCTCAGACAGGATATACAGGCAGGTTGTCAGCAGTAATAGATGTTCCTGTAGTATAAGGTGTGTATTATATCAGTGATGTCATCAGCAGGGGGCGGGGCTGTGACTACCTCTCAGACAGGATATACAGGCAGGTAGTCAGCAGTAATAGATGTTCCTGTAGTATAAGGTGTGGATCACATGTCATTATATCAGTGATGTCATCAGCAGGGGGCGGGGCTGTGACTACCTCTCAGACAGGATACACAGGCAGGTTGTCAGCAGTAATAGATGTTCCTGTAGTATAAGGTGTGGGTCACATGTCATTATATCAGTGATGTCATCAGCAGGGGGCGGGGCTGTGACTACCTCTCAGACAGGATATACAGGCAGGTTGTCAGCAGTAATAGATGTTCCTGTAGTATAAGGTGTGTATTATATCAGTGATGTCATCAGCAGGGGGCGGGGCTGTGACTACCTCTCAGACAGGATATACAGGCAGGTTCTCAGCAGTAATAGATGTTCCTGTACTATAAGGTGTGGGTCACATGTCATTATATCAGTGATGTCATCAGCAGGGGCGGGGCTGTGACTACCTCTCAGACAGGGTATACAGGCAGGTTGTCAGCAGTAATAGATGTTCCTGTAGTATAAGGTGTGTATTATATCAGTGATGTCATCAGCAGGGGGCGGGGCTGTGACTACCTCTCAGACAGGATATACAGGCAGGTTCTCAGCAGTAATAGATGTTCCTGTACTATAAGGTGTGGGTCACATGTCATTATACCAGTGATGTCATCAGCAGGGGGCAGGGCTGTGACTACCCCTCAGACAGGATATACAGGCAGGTTGTCAGCAGTAATAGATGTTCCTGTAGTATAAGGTGTGTATTATATCAGTGATGTCATCAGCAGGGGGCGGGGCTGTGACTACCTCTCAGACACACTTACATAAGGAGTGAATATTTTCACCCATCGTGGCTTTTTCTCTCCGCGGGCGTATTCGAAGCAGAAAGCCATGCCCTCCTCATCCGTGTCCCACCGCTGCATCTCGTCCCATTCGAAGGCGATCACCTGATTCTGGAGAGACGGGCAGTCAGGGGGAGGGGCAGTGGCGTACATGGAGAAGGGCCCCATAGCCAGGATAGACCAGGCCCCTCACACAGGACAGCAGCATTTCTGCCTAAACCTTGGACCATTTTGCCTCATTTGCTAAAAGTTGTTCCTTAAGGGTCCACAACAGTTTTGCGGACCGCACGTGGCCGGCGCTATGATAGAAATGCCTTTGAATAGGACACGTCCTATTTTTGTAGCGACAGCACATGAGAGAATGGGTCCGCAGGCGTTACGGGACGCATTTTGCAGACCTGTGAATGGGCCCTTAGAGGGTAGAGTCCCAGTACAAGAGGAGATAATCCCACCCAAGACTGGGCCCCATAGCAGTGGCATGGTCTGCCGCTATGGTAGTAACCCCCCTGAGGAGGGGGACAACCCCGTCACCCGCCTTACCTCCAGCTGCCCCTCCTCCGTACAGGCCAGGAGCTTGAAGTGCCTGATGCTTATGGCGGTGATGACGTGGCCTTTCCTGCGCGAGTCACATGAACAGTGCGGGAACATGATCTCGTTGTAGCCTTCACAGCTCCGCAGCATGTTCAGATACTGGAAGAGAGCAAGGTGAGAGCGCTGAGCGGGGGCCAGGCGACAGACCCCTCCCCCCAGGATCCTCGCTGTGTGCCCGCACTCACCATCAGCATCTTCCGCTGCTCACACAGCTTCTGTAGCTGATAGGCCTTATCCTCCGCCTTGACGTAACCCTTCTTGACGTCATCCACGGCCTGTAAGCAGAAGAGCAGCGATTGTCCCCTCCAGAGCTGCAGAAGTGGACAGAACCGCAGTTCTGCAGGGGACGGACACTAACCTGGTGGAAGAAGTACGAGACCGCCAAGTCGTTGTCCTTCAGCAGCGCCTCCTCAGACGTGGTGAAGAGCCACTTGCGCACGGTGAGGCAGGTGCCGGGCACCGCTGAGGTGTAGTTCTGGACATACAGCTTGTGGGGGAACTCGTTGGGCGCCAACTTCCGGACTGCAGAGCAAATGATAGGGAGAGTGTGAACACATCCTAACCGGGAACTGGCTGATAACAGAGAGCAGTAGCTTGCATGTGTAGGAAACGTGCCCCCCCCCCCAAGTGACCACCATGATATGGGCCCCTGGTGTCCCCCAGGCCTGGCTCCCCCAAGTGGCAGGGGATGGATCTACAGAGGCCTAGAAGGCAGGTCATGTGACCCTCGGGAAGCCGGTAAAGGCTGAGAACTCGCCCGGTACTGACCGAAGGAATGGTTAATGACCTCAAACAGCGCAAAGTAGTTAGCAGTGATGGCGTCCATCCCGATCTTGGCAGCGAGAGCCTGTGGGCACAGAAGAGGGTGAGAGGGAGCAGGAGCGGCAGCGGGCCCCTGGTATCACGCAGCGCCAGTACCTGGAACACCTGGTCTGTGGTACTGTTCTTCTTCACCCTGACGGTGGCGGTCGTCTTGTCGGGCAGCGCCACCCGCAGCTCCACATCAGACACTCCGTTATAGTTCTGTGGAGAAGGGAGAGGTGGCACACACGTGTCGTCATGGTAAAGACATGTCAGCGTCACGTGATCTCACCTCATCGGACTCCGACAGGAACTCCTGCATGATGTCACTCTCTCCAATCACCCGTATGGAGCACACTGCGCAGAAACACAAGATCCGTAAACAGCAGGCACCAGCAGTACAAACAAAGTCCAGTTGCTTGTGAGAACCCTTCTCCCGGACCCAATACTTGTCACAGCTGAAGGGTTGTTACAATGTATCCAGACCAGACAATCCGGTCACAGATAAAGTGTAACAAAGGAGAGTCTGGACTGGATACATTGTAACAACCCTTCATCTGCGACAAGAGCACTGTTGTCATTCACTGACAGCAAGCCGTCTGCTTGAGAAGTCAAGCTATAAACGTTCCAGCACTTTACTTCTATAGAACCGAATGGGAGGAATCTTACAGCTCCTCAGGGGCGTGTCCCATCGGCAGCCCCTCCCCACACACCTTTCTCCAGATACTCCTCCAGGCCCCTTCTGCGGGCGTCCAGCTGCTGCTCTGATAAGGAGAACGGCCATTTTCCTGGGAGCCGGGGAAAGGTGAAGTTGGCGAATTCTCGCTTCAGGTTCTGGTTCAGGATGGCGAACTCGCGATACCTCTTGGAGCAGAGCTGGCGGCCGGCCATGTAGACATTATAGACCTGCGGGGGGCGGGAGCCATGAGGATGGTGGCGGACGTCACAGTGAGCACACCAGCCGTCATACACTTACCACAAACTTCTCAGCGTTCTGCTCCACGTGCTTGTAGGTGGGGATGGAGATGGGGACGGCCTGCTTCTCCGTGTAGTCATAGAAGGACTGGCCCGAGGAGTCATCGCTGGGGTCCAGGTTCTCCGCCTCATGTGGGGGCACGGACAGGACGGTGAGGACCAGCTCCTTCTCTCCAGCCCGGATCAGGTCCACCACCTGCTTGTGTGTCGCCCCCTCCACGTTCACCCCATTCCTGAAGAGCAGAACGTGACAGGAGTGGAGACATGTACACCAGTGACACCCCCCTCCCCCCGCCAAGGTACGCCGGGCACAGTGACCTCCCCCCCACACCCGAGATACACCAAGCACAGTGACCTCCCCCCCCCCCCCCCCGAGGTACACCGGGCGCAGTGACCCCCCGAGATACACCGAGCACAGTGACCTCCCCCCCCCCCCCCGAGGTACACCGGGCGCAGTGAACTCCCCCCCCCCCCCACCCGAGGTACACCGGGCGCAGTGACACCCCGAGATACAGCAAGCACAGTGACCCCCCCCCCCCCCAAGTTACGCCAGGCACAGTGACCCCCCCCCCCCCCAAGTTACGCCAGGCACAGTGACCCCCCCCCCAGAGGCACGGTGACCGCCTGCTCCAATCCTGCCGTGTGACAGGAGACATGCTGGCTGGAGGGGTCACTTCCCCCCGAGGGCCGGGCTGACGTCTCAGGATGGGTCACGCGGTCTCCAGCCGGTCACACGCCGACAGGCAGCAGCACCGTGACCACCACAATGAGCGTTACGTAAGAAAAGGGGAAGTTACCCGGACGTGCCCCCAGCCCCCGCCATGTGAGGGACCAGTCACGTGGGCGTTACCCTCTTAAAGGGAACCAGACAACCGCTCCCAGTAACGACCCCGAAGCAGGGTCCTCCGAGCGGACCGTATGACAGGAAGGCTGACCTGTCGCCATTAGCAACCAATCACACCCAAAATCAGCTGTCCTCTGACTGGTTGCTATGGGCAACTGGAGCAGCCTTACTGTGAGACCTTCCAGCAGGACTACAACCCCCATCATACACTTACAGGAAGGCACAGACTTTACACAGGGGCTCCCAGCACCCCAAATAGATGGGGGGGGGGGGGGGGCTGGTGCAGAGGCTTCCCAGCAGCCAATCAGAGGGCAGCTTTCATTTTACCACAGGGGACTGAGCGGGAACCGGAGCGGTTGCTAGGGACGACGCCGCCACTTCCTGTCAGGCCCCGGGGATGCTGAGGCTCCGGTACTTACACTTCCAGGATGCGGTCCCCCTTGCGTATCCCGGCGCGGTCGGCGGCTCCCCCGGGTAACACCGCGCTGACGTGCTGCAGCGGGGCGTACAGCTCTCCGTTTATGCTCCGCAGCTGGCCGCCCTCGCTCACCTGGCCCCTCACATTAAAGCCATAACCGGACTCAGACTTAACTATCCGGACCACCCGCGGGCCCCCTGCCGCCACAAAGCCCGGGCCTCCGCCACCGTTCCGTTGACTAGAGTGGATCCCGTCCTCGTCCGCCATCTTTACACAGACCGGGAGGAGCGAAGCTAGCGGGAGTCACGGGACCGGCGCGTCACCCGCAGGGCATGCCGGGTGATGTAGTGCGGACGGCTGTCACCCTGAAGGGGCGGAGCAACCGCAGACAGCCAATCACTATGAAGAGGTGTGACGTGCGCGCTTCAAAGATAGACGGGAGAGCGAGCCAATCACTGTCCAGGAAGAAAGAGGCCAGCAACCAATCACAGGCAGCTGAGAGAGGCGGGGATATGTCCGAGGGAGTAGAAACAGGCGCCTGACTTTCCTGAGGTAAAAAGGCGGGAAAAGTGAACAGACAGAACACAGAGCAAGTGCAGAGCTCTCCTCAGATGTCCCCCAATGTACAGGCAGGTGTATAGCGATTATATACATACACACCGGGGCAGTAGTATACTGCTTATATACATACACACTGGGGCAGTATTATACTGCTTATATACATGCACACCGGAGCAGTATTATACTGCTTATATACATACACACCGGGGCAGTATTATACTGCTTATATACATGCACACCGGGGCAGTATTATACTGGTTATATACATACACACCGGGGCAGTATTATACTGGTTATATACATACACACCGGGGCAGTATTATACTGCTTATATACATGCACACCGGAGCAGTATTATACTGCTTATATACATACACACCGGGGCAGTATTATACTGCTTATATACATACACACCGGGGCAGTATTATACTGCTTATATACATGCACACCGGGGCAGTATTATACTGCTTATATACATGCACACCGGGGCAGTATTATACTGCTTATATACATACACACCGGGGCAGTATTATACTGCTTATATACATGCACACCGGGGGCAGTATTATACTGCTTATATACATACACACTGGGGCAGTATTATACTGCTTATATACATACACAACCGGGGCAGTAGTATACTGCTTATATACATACACACCGGGGGCAGTATTATACTGCTTATATACATGCACACCGGGGCAGTATATACTGCTTATATACATACACACCGGGGCAGTATTATACTGCTTATATACATACACACTGGGGCAGTATTATACTGCTTATATACATGCACACCGGAGCAGTATTATACTGCTTATATACATGCACACCGGGGCAGTATTATACTGCTTATATACATGCACACCGGGGCAGTATTATACTGCTTATATACATGCACACCGGGGCAGTATTATACTGCTTATATACATGCACACCGGGGCAGTATTATACTGCTTATATACATACACACTGGGGCAGTATTATACTGCTTATATACATGCACACCGGAGCAGTATTATACTGCTTATATACATACACACCGGGGCAGTATTATACTGCTTATATACATGCACACCGGGGCAGTATTATACTGCTTATATACATGCACACCGGGGCAGTATTATACTGCTTATATACATACACACCGGGGCAGTATTATACTGCTTATATACATACACACCGGGGCAGTAGTATACTGCTTATATACATGCACACCGGGGCAGTATTATACTGCTTATATACATACACACTGGGGCAGTATTATACTGCTTATATACATGCACACCGGGAGCAGTATTATACTGCTTATATACATACACACCGGGGCAGTATTATACTGCTTATATACATGCACACCGGGGCAGTATTATACTGCTTATACATGCACCACCGGGGCAGTATTATACTGCTTATATACATACACACCGGGGCAGTATTATACTGCTTATATACATACACACCGAGGCAGTATTATACTGCTTTATATACATACACACCGAGGCAGTATTATACTGCTTATATACATACACACCGAGGCAGTATTATACTGCTTATATACATACACACCGGGGCAGTATTATACTGCTTATTACATGCACACCGGGGCAGTATTATACTGCTTATATACATACACACCGAGGCAGTATTATACACACCGGGGCAGTATTATACTGCTTATATACATGCACACCGGGGCAGTATTATACTGCTTATATACATACACACCGGGGCAGTATTATACTGCTTATATACATACACACCGGGGCAGTATTATACTGCTTATATACATACACACCGGGGCAGTATTATACTGCTTATATACATGCACACCGGGGCAGTATTATACTGCTTATATACATACACACCGGGGCAGTATTATACTGGTTATATACATACACACCGAGGCAGTATTATACTGCTTATATACATACACACCGGGGCAGTATTATACTGCTTATATACATACACACCGGGGCAGTAGTATACTGCTTATATACATGCACACCGGGGCAGTATTATACTGCTTATATACATGCACACCGGGGCAGTATTATACTGCTTATATACATACACACCGGGGCAGTATTATACTGCTTATATACATACACACCGGGGCAGTATTATACTGCTTATATACATACACACTGGGGCAGTAGTATACTGCTTATATACATGCACACCGGGGCAGTATTATACTGCTTATATACATACACACCGGGGCAGTATTATACTGCTTATACAGTACACAGGGCAGTATTATACTGCTTATATACATACACACCGGGGCAGTATTATACTGCTTATACAGTACACAGGGCAGTATTATACTGCTTATATACATGCACACCGGGGCAGTATTATACTGCTTATATACATACACACCGGGGCAGTATTATACTGGTTATATACATACACACCGGGGCAGTATTATACTGGTTATATACATACACACCGAGGCAGTATTATACTGCTTATATACATGCACACCGGGGCAGTATTATACTGCTTATATACATACACACCGAGGCAGTATTATACTGCTTATATACATACACACCGGGGCAGTATTATACTGCTTATATACATACACACCGGGGCAGTATTATACTGCTTATACAGTACACAGGGCAGTATTATACTGCTTATATACATGCACACCGGGGCAGTATTATACGCTTATACATACACACCGGTGCTTATATACATAGCACACCGGGGCAGTATTATACTGCTTATATACATCACACCGGGGCAGTAGTATACTGATTATATACATGCACACTGGGGCAGTATTATACTGCTTATATACATACACACCGGGGCAGTAGTATACTGCTTATATACATGCACACCGGGGCAGTATTATACTGCTTATATACATACACACCGGGGCAGTATTATACTGCTTATATACATGCACACCGGGGCAGTATTATACTGCTTATATACATACACACCGGGGCAGTATTATACTGCTTATATACATACACACCGGGGCAGTATTTACTGCTTATATACATGCACACCGAGGCAGTATTATACTGCTTATATACATACACACCGGGGCAGTATTATACTGCTTATATACATACACACCGGGGCAGTATTATACTGCTTATACAGTACACAGGGCAGTATTATACTGCTTATATACATACACACCGGGGCAGTATTATACTGCTTATATACATGCACACCGGAGCAGTATTATACTGCTTATATACATACACACCGGGGCAGTATTATACTGCTTATATACATACACACCGGGGCAGTATTATACTGCTTATACATACACACCGGGGCAGTATTATACTGCTTATATACATACACACCGGGCAGTATTATACTGCTTATATACATGCACACCGGGCAGTAGTATACTGCTTATATACATGCACACCAGGGCAGTATTATACTGCTTATATACATACACACCGGGGCAGTATTATACTGCTTATATACATACACACCGGGGCAGTATTATACTGCTTATATACATACACACCGGGGCAGTAGTATACTGCTTATATACATACACACTGGGGCAGTAGTATACTGCTTATATACATGCACACCGGGGCAGTATTATACTGCTTATATACATACACACCGGGGCAGTATTATACTGCTTATACAGTACACAGGGCAGTATTATACTGCTTATATACATACACACCGGGGCAGTAGTATACTGCTTATATACATGCACACCGGGGCAGTAGTATACTGCTTATATACATACACACTGGGGCAGTATTATACTGCTTATATACATACACCGGGCAGTATATACTGCTTATATACATACACACCGGGGCAGTATTATACTGCTTATATACATACACACCGGGGCAGTATTATACTGCTTATACAGTACACAGGGCAGTATTATACTGCTTATATACATACACACCAAGGCAGTATTATACTGCTTATACAGTACACAGGGCAGTATTATACTGCTTATACAGTACACAGGGCAGTATTATACTGCTTATATACATACACACCGGGGCAGTATTATACTGCTTATATACATGCACACCGGGGCAGTATTATACTGCTTATATACATGCACACCGGGGCTATTATACTGCTTATATACATGCCACCGGGGCAGTATTATACTGCTTATATACATGCACACCGGGGCAGTATTATACTGCTTATATACATGCACACCGGGGCAGTAGATACTGCTTATATACATACACACCGGGGCAGTATTATACTGCTTATATACATACACACCGGGGCAGTAGTATACTGCTTATATACATACACACCGGGGCAGTAGTATACTGCTTATATACATACACACCGGGGCAGTATTATACTGCTTATATACATACACAACCGGGGCAGTAATTATACTGCTTATATACATACACACCGGGGCAGATTATACTGCTTATATACATACACACCGGGGCAGTATTATACTGCTTATATACATACACACCGGTGGCAGTAGTATACTGCTTATATACATACACACCGGGGCCAGTATATACTGCTTATATACATACAACACCGGGGCAGTAAGTATACTGCTTATATACATACACACCGGGGCAGTATTATACTGCTTATATACATACACAACCGGGGCAGTATTATACTGCTTATATACATACACACCGGGGCAGTATTATACTGCTTATATACATGCACACCGGGGCAAGTATTATACTGCTTATATACATACACACCGGGCAGTATTATACTGCTTATATACATGCACACCGGGGCAGTATATACTGCTTATAGTACATTCACACCGGGGCAGTATTATACTGCTTATATACATACACACCGGGGCAGTATTATACTGCTTATATACATGCACACCGGGGCAGTATTATACTGCTTATATACATACACACCGGGGCAGTATTATACTGCTTATATACCTACACACCGGGGCAGTATATACTGCTTATATACATGCACACCGGGGCAGTATTATACTGCTTATATACATACACACCGGGGGCAGTATTATACTGCTTATATACATGCACACCGGGGCAGTATTATACTGCTTATTACATGCACACCGGGGCAGTATTAGACTGCTTATATACATGCACACCGGGGCAGTATTATACTGCTTATATACATACACACCGGGGCAGTATTATCTGCTTATATACATACACACCGGTGGCAGTAGTATACTGCTTATATACATACACACCGGGGCAGTAGTATACTGCTTATATACATGCACACCGTGGCAGTCATTATACGGCTATATACATACACACCGGGGCAGTATTATACTGCTTATATACATACACACCGGGGCAGTATTATACTGCTTATATACATACACACCGGGGCAGTATTATACTGCTTATATACATACACACCGGGGCAGTAGTATACTGCTTATATACATGCACACCGGGGCAGTATTATACTGCTTATATACATACACACCGGGGCAGTAGTATACTGCTTATATACATACACACCGGGGCAGTATTATACTGTTTATATACATACACACCGGGGCAGTATTATACTGCTTATACATACACACCGGGGCAGTATTATACTGCTTATATACATGCACACCGGGGCAGTATTATACTGCTTATATACATACACACCGGGGCAGTATTATACTGCTTATATACATGCACACCGGGGCAGTATTATACTGCTTATATACATGCACACCGGGGCAGTATTATACTGCTATATACATACACACCGGGGCAGTATTATACTGCTTATATACATGCACACCGGGGCAGTATTTATACTGCTTATATACATACACACCGGGGCAGTATTATACTGCTTATATACATACACACCGGGGCAGTATTATACTGCTTATATACATGCACACCGGGGCAGTATTATACTGCTTATATACATACACACCGGGGCAGTATTATACTGCTTATATACATACACACCGGGGCAGTATTATACTGCTTATATACATACACACCGAGGCAGTATTATACTGCTTATATACATACACACCGAGGCAGTATTATACTGCTTATATACATACACACCGAGGCAGTATTATACTGCTTATATACATACACACCGGGGCAGTATTATACTGCTTATATACATACACACCGGGGCAGTATTATACTGCTTATATACATGCACACCGGGGCAGTATTATACTGCTTATATACATGCACACCGGGGCAGTATTATACTGCTTATATACATACACACCGGGGCAGTATTATACTGCTTATATACATACACACCGGGGCAGTATTATACTGCTTATACAGTACACAGGGCAGTATTATACTGCTTATATACATACACACCGGGGCAGTATTATACTGCTTATATACATACACACCGGGGCAGTAGTATACTGCTTATATACATGCACACCGGGGCAGTAGTATACTGCTTATATACATGCACACTGGGGCAGTATTATACTGCTTATATACATACACACCGGGGCAGTATTATACTGCTTATATACATACACACCGGAGCAGTATTATACTGCTTATATACATACACACCGGGGCAGTATTATACTGCTTATATACATACACACTGGGGCAGTAGTATACTGCTTATATACATGCACACCGGGGCAGTATTATACTGCTTATATACATCTACACTGGAGCAGTATTATAGTAGTTATATTCTTGTACATAGGAGCAGTATTATAGTAGTTATATTCTTGTACATAGGAGGCAGTATTATAGTAGTTCTTGTACATAGGGGCAGTATTATAGTAGTTATATTCTTGTACATAGGAGCAGTATTATAGTAGTTATATTCTTGTACATAGGAGCAGTATTATAGTAGTTATATTCTTGTACACAGGAGCAGTATTATAGTAGTTATATTCTTGTACATAGGAGCAGTATTATAGTAGTTATATTCTTGTACATAGGAGGCAGTATTATAGTAGTTATATTCTTGTACATAGGAGGCAGTATTATAGTAGTTATATTCTTGTACATAGGAGCAGTAGTATAGTAGTTATATTCTTGTACATAGGAGCAGTATTATAGTAGTTATATTCTTGTACATAGGGGCAGTATTATAGTAGTTATATTCTTGTACACAGGAGGCAGTATTATAGTAGTTATATTCTTGTACATAGGAGCAGTATTATAGTAGTTATATTCTTGTACATAGGAGGCAGTATTATAGTAGTTATATTCTTGTACATAGGAGCAGTATTATAGTAGTTATATTCTTGTACATAGGAGCAGTATTATAGTAGTTATATTCCTGTACACAGGAGGCAGTATTATAGTAGTTATATTCTTGTACATAGGAGCAGTATTATAGTAGTTATATTCTTGTACATAGGAGCAGTATTATAGTAGTTATATTCTTGTACATAGGAGCAGTATTATAGCAGTTATATTCTTGTACATAGGAGCAGTATTATAGCAGTTATATGCTTGTACATAGGAGCAGTATTATAGTAGTTATATTCTTGTACATAGGAGGCAGTATTATAGTAGTTATATTCTTGTACATAGGAGGCAGTATTATAGTAGTTATATTCCTGTACATAGGAGCAGTATTATAGTAGTTATGTTCTTGTACATAGGGGCAGTATTATAGTAGTTATATTCTTGCACATAGGAGCAGTATTGTAGTAGTTATATTCTTGTACATAGGAGCAGTATTATAGTGGTTATATTCTTGTACATAGGAGGCAGTATTATAGTAGTTATATTCTTGTACATAGGAGCAGTATTATAGTAGTTATATTCTTGTACATAGGAGCAGTATTATAGTACTTATATTCTTGTACATAGGAGCAGTATTATAGTAGTTATATACTTGTACATAGGGGCAGTATTATAGTAGTTATATTCTTGTACATAGGAGCAGTATTATAGTAGTTCTATTCTTGTACATAGGAGCAGTATTATAGTAGTTATATTACTGTACATAGGAGGCAGTATTATAGTAGTTATATCCCTGTACATAGAAGCAGTATTATAGTAGTTCTATACTTGTACATAGGGGCAGTATTATAGTAGTTATATACTTGTACATAGGAGCAGTATTATAGTACTTATATTCTTGTACATACGAGACAGTGACACAGGGTTACCTTTGATGCTTATCGAATTGATCCACCGCTATTCGCTTGTAACGGGGGGATTAAGGCTTCAGGGAAGAAGATTCACCTGGATATATACCCACTTCTTTAGGACCATAGTGATCCCATCTGAACATCTGTGGTACCTTTGTTGGGGCAAAAACCCCACCTCTATGATTGTCGGAGTCCCAATTGATGTGTATATATGAGCGCTCAGAGAGCTGACGCAGACACACCGCTGAATCAGATCCTCTCTCCGTTATTCCACACTAGTATACAGCGTTATAACACTACAGATAAACAAGCCAAGGGGGTGGAAATCAAAATTAACTATTTGATTAGTTATTCATATAAGGCAATACTTCTGCAAAATACTATCAAAGTTTTTAATGGTTAAAACTTCTGCAGCATCTTATCGGGCTCAGTCATTTTCCACATATGCACAAGATGGAGGACATGTTTCTACAAAATGGATTCTCATCCCTCACAGACCTCCTTGTCTAAATGTCCACCTAGGAGAGAAGCAATGACTTGTTCCATGCACTGAAGTAAGAGATGTGACGGGCACCCATAATGGGTGTGACATGTGACGGCGCAGACTGATACCACAGTCTTTTCTGTGATTAATTTTCCATATTAGCAGCATCAGAGAGAAGTGCCCCCATCATGTTGTACATGAGATCAGACATACCAGTATTCACTGGAGATCTACATTCATCAGAGACATTGACCTCAATGGAGGACATATTGGGGCAGATGTTCTAGGTGTCGCTCTATGTCACAACACCAGTCACAGCCTCAGTATTACACTAATTTACCGCTCAGGTGCATGGACCTTTGTAAATTTGGATTGTAGATCCTGCACCAGATTTACTTTAGCATTCAGAAAAGGTCTAGTCTACGTTTACACAACCTATAACTTGACGTAGTTTCTCTCCAAAAATGTGCCAACAAAAACAGGTAATAAATGTAATGAAATGAAATAATGAAATAAACATGTAATAAATGTAATAAAACAGGTGTAAAACAGGTAATAAATGTAATGTAAAGCGTGCACTTCAGTAGTGAATCTGCCCCATTGTGCCCACATCTGTAATGCCATCACATTGATGCTCAGACTCAGGGACAGTATTGGGGCTCGTCTTCTGTCCTTCTATGAAACAACATGAATTTCACCTCCGATTATAGATAAGTACAGGTAAGTGTTTTTTTATTATCCAATAGACCTCCTCAGGGGCGTAGCTAGAAATGACTAGGCCCCATAGCAACATTTTTTTTATGGGCCCCCCTCCCGGATCTCCCACCCCCATATACCTCTCAGACCCCAACCCCTTCCAGAGCTCCCACCCACCCTTCCAGGACCTACCACCCCAACATCCCCACACCCCTCCTAGACCTCCCACCGCCAGTCCCCAGATATAATGGTCCAGACATCAAGTGTCCTGCTCCCCCCCCCCCCCTCCTGCCCATATAATGGTCCAGACCGCCAGGTTCATGCTTCCCCCAACTCCCCATATATAATGTTCAAGACCTCCAGGATCCTGCTTCCCCCTACTCCCCATAAATAATGATCCAGACCTTCAGGATCCTGCTTCCCCCTACTCCCAATATATAATGGTTCAGACCTCCAAGGTCCTGCTCCTCCCTATATAATGGTCCAGACCTCCAGGGTCCTGCTCCCCCTAAATAGAATGGTCCAGACCTCCAGTGTCCTGTTCCCCCCCTATATAATGGTCCAGACCTCCAGGATCCTACTCCCCCCTTCTCCTTAAATATAATGATCCAGACCTCCAGGGTCCTGCTCCTTCCTTCTTAAATATAATGGTCCAGAGTCCTGATTCCCCCCCCCCCCCCTTCTCCTTAAATATAATGGTCCAGACCTCCAGGGTCCTGCTTCCCCCTACTCCCAATATATAATGGTCCAGACCTCCAGGGTCCTGCTCCCCCCTCCTGCCTATATAATGGTCCAGACCGCCAGGTTCATGCTTCCCCCTACTCCCTATATATAATGTTCCAGACCTCCAGGATCCTGCTTCCCCCTACTCCCCATATATAATGGTCCAGACCTCCAGGATCCTGCTTCCCCCTACTCCCAATATATAATGGTCCAGACCTCCAAGGTCCTGCTCCTCCCTATATAATGGTCCAGACCTCCAGGGTCCTGCTCCCCCTAAATAGAATGGTCCAGACCTCCAGTGTCCTGTTCCCCCCCTATATAATGGTCCAGACCTCCAGGATCCTACTCCCCCCTTCTCCTTAAATATAATGATCCAGACCTCCAGGGTCCTGCTCCTTCCTTCTTAAATATAATGGTCCAGAGTCCTGATTCCCCCCCCCCCCCTTCTCCTTAAATATAATGGTCCAGACCTCCAGGGTCCTGCTTCCCCCTACTCCCAATATATAATGGTCCAGACCTCCAGGGTCCTGCTCCCCCCTCCTGCCTATATAATGGTCCAGACCGCCAGGTTCATGCTTCCCCCTACTCCCTATATATAATGTTCCAGACCTCCAGGATCCTGCTTCCCCCTACTCCCCATATATAATGGTCCAGACCTCCAGGATCCTGCTTCCCCCTACTCCCAATATATAATGGTCCAGACCTCCAAGGTCCTGCTCCTCCCTATATAATGGTCCAGACCTCCAGGGTCCTGCTCCCCCTAAATAGAATGGTCCAGACCTCCAGTGTCCTGTTCCCCCCTATATAATGGTCCAGACCTCCAGGATCCTGCTCCCCCTTCTCCTTAAATATAATGGTCTAGACCTCCAGGGTCCTGCTCCCCCCTTCTTAAATATAATGGTCCAGACCTCCAGGGTCCTGATCCCCCCCCCCCCCCTTCTCCTTAAATATAATGGTTCAGACCTCCAGGATCCTTCTTCCCCCTACTCCCAATATATAATTGGTCCAGACCTCCAGGGTCCTGCTCCCCCTCCTCCCCAGATATAATGGTCCAGACCTCCAGGGTCCTGCTCCCCCCTCCTCCCTATATAATGGTCCAGACCTCCAGGGTCCTGCTCCCCCTAAATAGAATGGTCCAGACCTCCAGTGTCCTGTCCCCCCCCCCACCCCTATATAATGGTCCAGACCTCCAGGGTCCTGATCCCCCCCTTCTCCTTAAATATAATGGTCCAGACCTCCAGGATCCTGCTTCCCCCTACTCCCAATATATAATTGGTCCAGACCTCCAGGGTCCTGCTCCCCCCTCCTGCCTATATAATGGTCCAGACCGCTAGGTTCATGCTTTCCCCTACTCCCCATATATAATGTTCCAGACCTCCAGGATCCTGCTTCCCCCTACTCCCCATATATAATGGTCCAGACCTCCAGGGTCCTGCTTCCCCTAAATAGAATGGTCCAGACCTCCAGTGTCCTGTCCCCCCCCCCCCCCCCCTATATATAATGGTCCAGACCTCCAAGGTCCTGCTCCCCCTCCTCCCCAGATATAATGGTCCAGACCTCCAGTGTCCTGTTCCCACCTATATAATGGTCCAGACCTCCAGGGTCCTGCTCTCCCCTTCTCCTTAAATGTACTGGTCCAGACCTCCAGGGTGCTGCTCCCCCCTCCTCCCCAGATATAATGGTCCAGGACTCCAGAGTAAGTTTTACCAGTCCCAGAGTCAGCCAGCCCTCACCTCACAGCCACTTGAACGTCTGCGCGCCCACACTCCAGCAGCGCTGCCAGGCCCAGCAGCTTCGCTGTACGCTCTGCATCCTCCACTTTTGGCCACTTTGACTGCCGCCCAGACTGGGAGCGGGACCGCTCCATCTCCTCATTGCAGGTATGCCTCTCTGCCTCCGGCCGTGCCCTATCGCACCGCCCACCGCTGTAGCTACGCCACATGAATTAAAAAAAATATATAATCCTCAGCCGGCAGCCCGGGCCCCCAGTGGCGTAGGGCCCCATAGCCATTGCTATGGCTGCTAATGGTGATCCCTACGCTCATGGACCTCCTCAAATTCATGGCTGTAGGTACTGGAACAAAATATTTGCAGATCTCGTCATAAGTATGGAGTAACCAGTGTCACATGTACCCATCATCACCATATGGACACTATTGGCATGGCAGGGTTAATAGCGCCATTCACCAGTACGATATGCACCACCATTTTGTGTGCCACCTCATGCCACGTATCCCACACATTAATAGTGGCTCTGGTGGGAGCTCAGCCGCAGCCCGGCACCTGCTCTTTCCATAGCTCCCGTTCACCACAGTCAGAGCTACGGAAACCACCAGCCACTACGCTGTTTGCCAGCCTCCGTCCACTTAATAACGAGACATCCCTGTAGTCTGCCACCTGAGGAGACTGAGCTCCCCGGCCTATACCTGCCTGAAGTGATTAGGCTTCCTTGAGCTATCTTCTAGGTTCTCCATTAATAGCAGTAGTTGAGGCAGATCATTGATGTCTTCGGGTTCCCAGATTGTCAGGTCTGTATGCACCTCACGTGCCGAAATTTTCTCCCATAACGGTTTCTACTTTCTAGGTGCCCTTGGAGACTGATGTGCGGATTAGTCCAGCAGGAGACAGATCCCTGTAGTGCCTGGTACTGCCCACATTCTCTGTGTAATGACCTGGACTGATCCTTGTCTGGCTCTCTGCTCTTGCCCTGCTGTTATGCCTAGCAGAGACCTACCTACGCACGTGACTGAAGGTGCGGGCTCATTTCACGACCTTTCTGGGACAAATCATTGTCAGAATCTGCCATCTTGACCCAATGTTTTTGGTTTTGTCTCACATTTTATATGGATTGACTTTACTCCACCCGACATCTGTTCAGTGACTTGTACCCAGTGTGTATATTGCTTTATGATTTGTACTGTTATCTTCGGACTTCTTGACTTAGTTCTGGGCTTCGAGCCTTCTTTCTCCACCTCTGGACGGTGGTGTAGAAGACTTTCATGCCCTCATTCCTGGTTGTTCCCTCAGGCACGCCCTAGCCTTTGTGCCGGGATGTTTTCTATAGGTATGTTATAGCCTACGTCTACCATGTGTTTTTCTGTCTGCTGTTCCTGCCGCGTCTGATTGCACAATATTTTGTGTGGCTGCGGGCGGCTTGTAGATTGTACGAAGAGAAAAATATTTAGAAAATAAATCCTGTTGTGTCTAAGAGGTTTTAGAAAACTGACCACGTTTCAACACAGAATTTATCAGTTATTGGAGTTTGGAGGGGGTCGCACGCAGCCAGTGACTGGCCCGTGGAGGGGGTCGCGCGCAGCCAGTGACTGGCCCGTGGAGGGGGTCGCGCGCAGCCAGTGACTGGCCCGTGGAGGGGGTCGCGCGCAGCCAGTGACTGGCCTCAGAGGTGGCCCTAAGTGGAACGTCACTGCTGAATCATCTGCCAGTTGGGGACATGTTACCATTGATCCAGTTACTGTCTGCAGGAGTGCAAATAACTCCAAAGAGCCATTGAGGTTTGCTGGAGAGGCAGGGAACAGGTGAGTATGGTTTCTTCTGGCTGGGGTGCAAATTTAAATAAAAAAACTGGACAACCCCTTTAAATCTAGGCCGCCGGACAAGAAGAGGTGTATGCTGAAATCCAATGGCAGCGTTCTATCAGAAGAACCTCAGTCCTTGTAATGCTTTTAGGAGGACGTGTACATGGCTCCTCAGAAAACAATCCGCACGGAGTCCAAGAGACATGGAAACAGCAAATCCTGGTATTAGGCGCTGGAGGCGCGTATCCACAGAAGAAAGGTGACCCGACTGGGTATTTCCTATATAATGAATGATTGCGGATTCATTCCCCTGCACCGTTATATTAGACAGCCGACGTATAACTGGAAATACTCGACTGAGATTCAGCATGCCTGATATCAGAGGTGGTAATGGCTTCAGGTATGGGGGACGGAGGAAGAGCTCCTGGCGGAGTGACAGCTCTTGCAGGTGCATGACCCGCTCTCCACCCTTCTTTATGACCAGTTTACAGTCCTCATAACTCTTTTTATGGGGCTGCAGGAATCAAGTTGTTTTCCAACCCACGACCCGTCATAAAGAGTTCATTGATTATCCGCTTAACGCCCAGCGCCGTGCATGTATTGCGCAACCGGACATGACTTAACGCCCAGCAAGTCAAGGTCTGCAGGGCTCTGGGGAAGGATCGGGGGGGGGAATCGCGGCACCAGTGTCTGCTCTTTCAGTCACTGTAGTGAATTTTTATACTACAGTTTTTGCACGCACGATCTGTGTGCGTGCTGCAGAGCACCGATCAGTAGTGTGCTCAGTAGCATCTGCACATTTTTGAGTTTTTGTTGATTGTGACATTTTTTGGGGTGTGAAAAAAGACCTGCAGTTAGTGGTAGTTAGCTAGATATATATATAAATTTCAGTTAGTGTCAGTTTAGGTTTTTGCACACGTGCTTTTTGCAACCACTGAGCACCGATCAGTAGTGTGCATTACTGATTGTGTCTGCTCAGTTTGCACTGCAAGTTTTTTTTTTTTTTGTTCAAAATACTTTTTTTTGTGCAGCAAATACATTTTTTTTTTATTTTTTACAACTTTTCTTCTAAATTTTAATTTCACATTTTCTACAAGCCCCTTCACGTGTGAAAACACTACATACACACCCCACACCAAATAAAGGTTTACACGTTTCACACATCACACCGCAATAAAATAAAAATGGCCTGTCCATCCCAACGACTATACTGAGCTGAAGAGGCATACGCCATGCTTGCCACAGATACTGAGCCTGCCAGTGAGGGAGATGAGGAGGCCACTTTCCTCTACCTCCTCCTCATCATCATCTGCTGATGAGGGACCCGCTAGAAGGTGCCCCGGGGTAGCAGAGGAGGCAGCCTCCAGAGTGACCCCACATGGACCCCACCCTGTGACGATTATCAGCCCCAAATCCCAGACTTTGTGGGAAACTCTGGAATCCAAATAGACGCAAAATTTTCAATTTGGAAATTTCTACACTACAATGACAATGCACAGTGCCCACCCCAAAAAGACCCGACATTTGACCGTCTGTTCAAGGTTAGGCCCGTCATTGACCACTTCAGCAACAGGTTTGCTGAGGTGTACAACTCTGATAAAAATGTCTGTGTAGATGAGCCCCTATTACTGTTCAAAGGGAGGATTAGATTCCGCCAGTACCTGCCTAACAAATGGGCAGGGTTTGGCATAACCCCAAGAATGCCTCCCCCCCCCCCCCCCCATCCTAGGAGTTAGAGGGAAGATTGTGTGGGACTTACTGCACCCGCTGCTGGATAAGGGTCAACACCTCTATGTGGATAACTATTATACCAGCATATTCCTATTCAGGTCCCTAACTGCCAAAGGTACTGCGGTGTGCGGCACTGCGCAAAAGTCAGAGAGGCCTCCCTAGATCCCTGGTAGGGCAACCACTGAGAATGGGTGAAAGTAGGGCTCTCCTCCATGAGAACATGCTGGTGACAAGAGGGACGTCCTTGTACTGACCACCATTCACACTAACACCAGCTCCGCTGCTCCTGTACGAGGTACCGCTTCCACTGTCCCCAAACCAGTTTGGATCCTGGACTACAACTGGCACATGGGAGGGGTGGATCTTTCAGATCAACTTATGAAGCCCTACAGTGCCACGCGAAAGTGTGGTACAAAAAGCTGTCCGTACACATTGTACAGATGGCAATGTATAATGCATACATCCTATTTCAGTCTGCAGGCCACAGAGGAACTTTCCTTCAGTTCCAAGAGGTAGTAATCAAGGCCCTAATTTTTCAAACCCAGGCCAGGCAGGGTCACATTACCTCAGGAAGTCATGGTGCCTGTGTCGTACCAGGGCAACATTTCCCAGGTCAAGTCCCCCAGACAGCAAGAAAGGAAAAGACCCAAAAAAGATGCAGGGTGTGTTCTAAAAGGGGGATAAACAAGACACCATTGACCACTGTGAAACCTCGCCTGTGCATGCAGGACTGCTTCAGAACCTACTGCCACTCCATGGAGTATTAATTTCATGTCATCCTTTATGCTCCCTGTAATATTACCACTTTATATCTCTGATTTAGTCCACCTCGCTTGCATATCCAATTTCCAACAACCACTGCATATATTTTTTCTGTGAGACAACGGTGCCCTTTCCACCCCTTAAAATGTTCGTACACGGGTGCTCTTTCCAAAATGGGGTCACTTCTTGGGTTTGTTTTTTCATTTCTAGGGAACTCAGGAAACTTATTTAATGCAACATGGCAGCTAAAATCCATGTCTGGCAATTCAGGCCTGTCAGCAAAATCCATGCTGTGCGGCCATACATCAGTTTTTGCGCACATATGGGGTGTTGGCGTATTCAGGGGGAAATGGGGAACAAAATGTGGGGTGCATAGCCAAGCGTTTCCTAATTCTGTTTAACGCCCGATGGATCAAAGTGCTCACTACACACCTTGAAATATTCCTTGAGGGGTGTCGTTTCTGGAATGGGGTCACTTTTTGGGGGTTTTCCACTCTAGGGCCACCTCATGGTGTGTTCAATTGCAAGATGGCACCTGTCAATTATTCTGGTGAAATCTGCCTTCCAGAAGCCATTTGATGCTCCTTTCCTTCTGACCCCTGTGGTACGCCCATATAGCAGTATACAAGCACATATGCGGTATTGCTGTAATCAGGAGAAAATGGGCAATACATTAGGGGATACATTTTCTCCAGTTCCCCCTTGTGAAAGTGAAAAATGTGGGCCTAAAGTTCATTTTTCTGGAAAAAAATATTATTTTTCATTTTCACAGCCAATTCCATAAATGACTGTTGAGGACAAAGTTCTCACTACACATCTTAAAATATTCATTGAGGGGTGTAGTTTCCAAAATAAGGTCACTTTTTGAGGGTTTCCACTTGTAGCGCCACCTCATGGTGTCTTTATATGCGACATAGTTCCTAATTACCATTCCAGCTAAATCCGCTCTCCTAACGCCATATGGCGCTCCTTCCACTCTGAAGCTCGCTGTGCGCCTAGACATCAGTTTTTGAGCACACATGGGGTGTTTCTGTAAACTCCAGATTCAGGGTAATAGATCTTGAGGTTTTTTTTTTTTTTTTTTTTGCTGTTAACCCTTCATGTGTTGCAGAAAAAATAGATTAAAATTTTAAATCTACAAAAAAAAAAAGTCATATTTTATTCCCATTTTCATTTCATTCTCATGGGGCGCCTAAAGGGTTAACAGGTTTGTAAAATCCATTTTGAATAGCTTGAGGGGTGTATTTTCTAAAATGGGGTGATTTATGGGTGGTTTCTAATATGTAAGCCCCAGATAGTGATTCATAACTGAACTGTTCCTGAAAAAATTGGGGTTTGGAAATGTTCTTAAAAGTTTTAAGATTTACTTCTAAGCCTTCTAACGTCCCCAAAAAATTTGAAAGTAATTTTCAAAATGATCCTAACATTGAGTAGACATATGAGGAATGTAAAGTAATAATTTTTGGAGGTATTACTATCTATTATATAAAAGTAGAGAAATTTGCTAAGTTAAAAAAAAAAGGTAAATTTGGTATTTTTTATAAATAAAAATGAAATGTTTTGACTCAATTTTACCGCGGTCATGAAGTACAATATGTGACGAGAAAACAATCTTAGAATGTCCTGGATAAGTAAAAGCGTTTTAAAGTTATTACCACCTAAAGTGACACTGGTCAGATCTGCAAAAAATGGCCTGGGCAGAAGGGTGGAAACTGGCCCGATCCTGAAAGGGTTAACTAAGCACCGCTTATCTCCTAATGGTGCCTGGTTAATGACCAGAATTCACTGCAGTGTGTCCCAGTAATGGTCTCTGTACAGAGGACGCCGCTGATTCTTCTCCTCGGTGTCATGGTAGAGGAATAAATCAGACGAGCCCCTGAATGATCAGGGAAATGAGAATTGTACCCGCTCAGTGCTTATCCGTCGTGCCTCAGATGACCAGCAGGTGGAGCCGCAGAGTAACACATGAGCCGCAGCAGCAGCCAGCCCAGCCTATCCCGCGCCCTGCCCTCCGGGATTAATACTTCATTACTTGACATTCAGTTCTCAACGCTACCCTGAAAAATAAAGACGTCTGGCCCCACCTTCCCTGACACCCTGCCAAATGGATTACCGAGTTCCCCAATGGTCTGAATGCCATTCTCTTCATTTCCATACCCTCACCTCTACAGACTGCCCCAATATGACAGATCAGCCTGATTCTGATGTTTATCACAAAGTGAGCCCAGCGTTGCACCTCCAAACCCGAGCTTCCCCGTCCTGCCTCCATCGCCCGGCACAGTGTGTGTGTGGGTGTGTGACACACTAATTATACTGGGTGTGTAGTGCAGACGAAACTCAGCGCAGCCGCCACTCACTGCATCATGTACATACATGTCACCGCACAGACAGCAGGCTTCACAGGCCTTAAATAACATAATTTATTCAACACCACTCTAGTATATCTACACCTCCAGGTATAATACAACACGTCAGATGCAGGTAATGCGCACAGACATAAATAAATACATGCAGGGTCTGCTACAGGAGTAAAACCCCCAACATTAGTGCTCAACAGTCTCTAGCCCTTAGTGCATGAGTGACAGGCCTGTAAAGCATTGGGTGCCACCTGTGGAAGAGGCAAACGGGAAACTCAGTTGAACTACAAGTCCCAGCACACCCTACCTGGAAAGTCACAAGTACCTGGATACAAGTTACAGTATATTGCTCTAACTACCTCCATGTTTTTATGATCATGGCCTAGGCTAGGGACAAGGCATACTCTAGAGAACCCCCAATATGTCAGGCATTAACCATGTAGTGAAGGAAACAACGTCAGTGTAAGACGCGCGGTGTGCTGATCCATAGAACTACAGCAGTCCTGTCCTCAGGGAGGAGCCATGATGAGGATTATAGAAGCTGCCGCTCAGCAGGTATGAGCTTTGTTTGTAGGGTTATATAAGACGTCTGAGATACCTGCCCTTTCATGTCCACCCAGAACAGAAGTGGTTAATGTGCCGCCAGCCAGGGAGACATCAGCACCTTCCTTTTAGGTTATTTGCATGTGTTGTGCCCAGAGGAGTCATGTCGGGTAAACAGCAGCTCAGGGCTCGGCTTTGGTTTAGGTGACAAAAGGCACAATCTTCCAGTCTGGCTGCATGACGGCCCACGGTACATCCAGCCATAGAGACCTGTATCTCTCTGAAATTCATGGTGGAGACACAGAGAGCTCCATCTTAGGTTGTTGTATAGTGTCCATGAATATGTGATAAAGTCCCCCCCACACCCCTGTCCAGGTAGATGCCATAAAATTCTTCTCATGGGACGTCCTGGAAGGTGGATGATCCACAGAGGAAAGTGTAAGAAAGGCAACGGGTGAACTGAAGACGTCCTCCATGTCTAGTCTACGAGCGGCCTGTAAAGAACAGGGCAGGAGCCAGCTTTATTCGTGGTCGCACATCATGTCTCCACCAGTTTGATGAGTGGTAATGGCCGGCCAGAGCCTGCAGGGAGGTATACTCTCTTACTGCCAAGAGAAAGAAATGTGTAATAGTAATGGACACACAAAGCACATCCAGGACCCTGTACTGATACCAGCAGTGAGGAGGAACATACATGTTCTGGAGGTTGGGCTTGGAGTAGCTCCTGGGGAGGTAGGATGCATGTCCTGGTTGGGAGGAGAGAAAATGTTCCAGTTTGTCCTGTAGTTCAAGGTTCTGGAAAAGAAAAAAATGGAATCAGGTGCGTCTGACAACAGCAATTGGTACGAATGAGGAAAACCGAAGAGAATGAGGCGAGTCTGACAACGGCGAGAGGTACCAACAGAGAAGAGAATGAGGCGAGTCTGACACTGCAAGAGGTATGAGTGAGGAAAACCGAAGAGAATAAGGCAAGTCTGACAACGGCGAGAGGTACAAGTGAGGAAACCTGAAGAGAATGAGGTGCGTCTGACAACAGCAAGAGGTACAAGTGAGGAAAACTGAAGAGAATGAGGTGCGTCTGACAACGGCAAGAGGTAGAAGTGAGGAAAACTGAAGAGAATGAGGTGCGTCTGACAACGGCAAGAGGTACAAGTGAGGAAAACTGAAGAGAGTAAGGTGCGTCTTACAACGGCGAGAGGTACGAGTGAGGAAAACTGAAGAGAAGATCATGACTTTGCCAGATCTGTTTTAGTAATAAAGACCCTGATCCCAGCGTACAGACCACCGCTCACCTCTGCCTGCAGCCATGTCACTTTCTCCCGCAGCTCCTGGATCACAGAGTCCTTTTCCTGCATGGCCGTCCGGGAATTCTGGAGCTGAACATAAAAACCGTGAATGAGTGATCCTTGGAGGACCCGGTCTCCCCATCCCAGTATCCTCCGCTGTTACCTGCTCAATCATCTGACGCACTTTACGCTGCTGACTTTTCAGCATGTCATCCAGGTGATGAATCTTCTCCTTCAGGGTAGACACAGTCTTCTCCAGTTCTTGACATCTGTAAGAGGAGGAGAATGAGACTAAAGTCACTTGAATTATAGTTTGTACCATGGGACGCGGTATAATCTGTACTACAGAGGGAGCCCATGCAGCTGCTATGGCACCCATAAAAAGGGTGCAGCCCTATGGGTAATTGCTTCCTTCTGTCCTGCCCTGGAGGAGGGCAACACCCCAGGTCACCCTCTCTTGAGATGTAAGCCCCCATGTTGTCACAGGCCTGCGCTCACCTCTCCTGCAGAGGTCCGTCCGGCTGTTCTCTCCTTTTCTCCAGCTCTGTCTCATTATCTTTCATCGTCTTAAGAAGTTGCTGGTGTTCCTGTAAATTAGAGGTCAATGATAAGAAAAGTCTCCTCAGGAAACCACCACCAGACCTTCTGATGTGTCCCAGTAATTTGTCAGAAGGGGATTAAAAGTGCACTTCTCCTTTAAATAGGCCAAGTCCACAGTGATTACCTTCTCCATGTTGGACATCAGCCTCCTCAGTTCCTCCACCTCTTTCTGGTGCTCGGTGGCCTTTTCTTGCGCCTCTACACGCACCCGTTTGCTCTGCTCAGCCTCCTGTTGCCAGTGACTCAGTTTTTCCTAAAGCCAGAAGAATAAAAATAATACTGAATTGTTGGAAACCCTTCTGCTGGACGTAGTGGGTTCATTGGCTCCAGTGCAAATCTGACCTCGTACATCTTGCGGTCTGCCTGGTGCCGTCTCTCCGATTCCTGGAGTCTGGCATACAACTTCTGTGCCGTCTCCCTCATGTTCTTACCATTATCCAGTGGGAATTCCTGAAAGCACAGGAGACACATTATGAATCGGGAGTAGTAAGATGAGGAACAGTCTCCTGACAGCGTCCTGCAAGAGCTCACCTCTTCATGTGCTATAGTCTGTGACCACAGTCCATTGGTAGTTCCATCACCATTCTGTCTTCCCACTCGATCTTCCTACGAAATTAGATCAGACCAAATCAGGAGACGTCGTCCAGCATTATTCCAGTCTCACGCTGTGAGATGTATTAACATTTACCTCGTCTGACTGGTGAACCTCATGCTTGGAGGCATCAAGGTCCTGCCTTAGAAGAGTCAAGGAGGTCCGAGCCTAAAGGAGCAGGGATTATGCAGTGATGGAGGCTTATGAGAAGTACATTGGCTGCTCTCACCCTCTAACATATACCATCCATTGTAACATAACCCAGGGATCTATGGAAAGCTTCCTGACCGGCCGACGATGTGAGGACATTAATAATTAATGACTGGCTATACCATTACTGCAGAGCAAGCTATCTAGAAGTCTCAAGGACAGAGTATTGTAAGAGTGAATTAACCCTCATCTCTCCAAGTTCTCATTTGGTCCTCTGGCCATCTTGTCATTGATCTTGAGGTTTTTAAAGTCTCCAGATCTACTATGTTCCGTCACCCTTCCTCAACTCGCTAGTATGATGTGCAGAAAACATGGAGGGAAACCCAAAGTGTGGGGGGTGAAGCAGTATACTGATAGGCTTGTCTGGAATTTAGGGGACAGGGACATGTGTGAGTGATGGGTTCTGTACAGTGCTGTGGAATATGTTGGCACTATAGAAGTGAATACGGCAATAATCTAGTTTAGATTCATGACCTACTGAGAATCTGATTGTTCCCCTCCTCACCTCATGGATCTGCCGCACCTCGTTCCTCAGCTGGCAGACATTCCACTCGTGGTTTTTCTTGCTCTCTGCTTTAGCTTTGAGATATACCTGGGAGAGGAGGACAGCACAGTTCAGGTGGTTAGACACAGCCCATTCTGTACCTAAACTGTTTTCACACTGCAGTTCATTTGGCCAAGGATTTTTGCTGCATGGTTTTCCAGACCACGGCAGGAATGTACATATGCATTCTCGGCTCAGTTACCACGCGACCCCTCGAAATGCTGCGGTGGGAGTCTCTATTCAGTTGAGCTAAACCGACAGCAGGTCCGCACCGTACAAAATGAAAACCCACAGCGGGGGATATACAACAGATTTTGTCGCAGTGTGAACCTTCCCTTAAAATGTACCAGCACCTGACTAGACCAGCCCTCAGCAGTGGGTGCAGCTGCCGACAGGGTCATTCTGTAGGGACCATTGGGCATGGAGCCTCCCTTTCATTTCCATCATGACTTGAAGAAATTAATCTGTCTCCATATTTCTTTAAAAGTCGTAGCTACTGGTTCACAAATGGCAGCACGCAAAGAAACCCTTAAGACCAGTGCAAACAAATCCTTGTGTGTACGGAGCACACCTAGGTCCATAGTATAGTCCTGGCTGAGCTCTACCAGAAGAGCAGGGGAGAGGACGTACGTCTGTGTAATACCGCCACCCGTCAGCTATAATTAACTTATCCTGCTGTGTGCACAGCCCCATTAGCCTCAGAGGCTTCCATATAGATCACTTTAAATTCCTCAGTGACATAAGCGGCCTCCACCTCTCTGTACATTCCCTGGAGGTGACACACAGGGAGGGGGTAGCCAAAGACTGGGAGGTCTCATACCTTAATGATCTCTTCATCTCCATCCTTGGATTTGACCAGTTCAGAGTTGAGGGGCCGGGACCCCCGGAGGGGGTGAGAGGAGATGAGTGCGAAGGCACGTCCCACCGGCTGAGGACAACAAGGAAGAATTAGTGACAGCTGTTCACACGGGGACGCCCAAAGTGTACAATGTAATGGATATTAGGAGGTAAATATATCTCAGCCTCTGACGACCGTTGTGACAAATATCTGCGTCATGACAGCAGCAGAGAATGATGACATGTGCTGGGGACGATCCAGGACAAGTACGCACCCTTCATTTACCAAGCAAAACTGCTGGGTGTCAACCACCTGGAAGGCCCATCATCCTAGCTCCCATAGGGGTTGTCACCCAGCTTTTCTAATGCATAGATCTGCCTGCTGATACAGCGATACATCCTCCTTTACTGAACGGCTGCAGATCAAGCCAAGAGAGCCCTGAGCGGCAAAGCATTAGGAAATATAATGGTGCCACCCCGCTTTCCTGGGGCAGATGGGCTGCTACAGAAGCAGAATATTTTTGTATTTACTGGGGGCTCTGTGTAGCCCTTTCTCGCTCACCTTTACTTTGATGGTGTCGGTCCCCTCTGGAGACTGGTCATCACGTAGAGTCATACGCACCGTTCTCACATTGTCCTGGGGGTTAAAGACAGTTATATGAACCAGACTGACCATTCACCCAAAATCTACACCCTTGAGTCACCCAAATAATTGGAATTACTCCTGCGCGCTGCACATTTGCCCAGTGACCCAACGCCCTTTACTGGGTGAGTCTTCATCCCTTGTCCGGGGAGCGGCCTCTGGTAGTCATACCTGGAGGATGACTACATGTCATGTACACAGAGCGGTGATGTGGAAGTAGCCAGGGTTAAACTTCATTCTCCGCTGTCCCCTGGAGCCACCCCGTCCTGCCCCTCTTCTGCCTGTATGGACATCGGGGACGAGCCCCCGCTCAGAACTCATTGACCCTGTATTACATAATGATGTACCGGATTCTCCTACCACTGGTTCACACAGGGCAGTTTCTGATGCATCATTCTTAGCCAAAACAAAAGGAGAAGCGTCAGCCATTATTATACTCAGCCATTATTGTCTTGATCCACTACTTGATTTGGATTAAAACAAAACAAAAACACCCAAACTGCCCTTTGTGGATCTGGCCTTTGACGTTAGGGGGAGTGGCCCTTAAATTCAATGCAGAGTGCAGGCAGTGCAGGGGTTAATCAGTATTTTCCCACAGGAATCCAGACATTCCTGAGGGTGGATGTGAGTCTTCTGTCTGGGCAGGCTGATGCTGGGGGCGGGTACATAGACTGTGAGCTCTGGGGCCTGCACCTCCATGTGTGCCCCTCCTCACTATACTGCAGTGGGGTACTGTGGAGACCACCGCTCAGAAAATCAGAGTACACAGGGCATACCCAAAGATGTCACCTCCTGTACTCATCACATTACAGACCCAGTCCAGTACACCTGAAATACACCCCCGTCACAGTAATACAACAACCTGCAGAAAGATACAGTGTGACTACAACTCCCACAGTGATACGGCATAACAACAACCCCCACAGTGATACGGCGTAACAACAACTCCCACAGTGATACGGCGTAACAACAACTCCCACAGTGATACGGCATAACAACAACTCCCACACTGATACGGCGTAACAACAACTCCCACAGTGATCGAGTGTGACTACAACTCCCACAGTGATACACAACTCTCATGGAGATACACTGTACACAGAGGCGCACCAGAAAAAAAACATTATATTTAGGGTAGGTTCACACTGAGTTAGGTTTTTAGAGAAGGATTTTTCACCCAAAAAGCAAATTTAAAGAAATGGTAAATATAAAGGAAGGACTTCTCCTTCCCGATGAATCTACTTCTGGCTAAAAATCAGCCTTAAAACCTCCAAAAAAAACTCAGTGTAAACCTTCTCTTATAAAGCACAACCCCCAGTCACTCAGCCCCCTATCCCCTGACATATACACTGACCGGCTCGGGCTCCGGCTGGAGCTGCTGCAGGGTGCACAGGCCATTCATGGTCGCTCTCTGCTCACTCATAACAGCACTGGTCCCGGGAAGAGATGTGTCACTATATAAGAGGCTGATGACATCACTGGGTGGACCTGTCCTACTGTACTCTGCACGCCTGGCCTCAGGGCGGAGTCATCTCTGAAAGCTCCCAGGAAACCCTGTGGAGATCACAGGGCAACATGAAGAGCATAGGACAGCATGGCACCGCGCACTCCCCCACCCCAGAGAGGGATCACACTGGGAGCAAATCACTTGCAGACTATAGGTCCTCTGAATGGTCAGTCTGCTCCTGGATTGCAGCATCTTAGGGTACTTCTTTCACACTAGAGTTCCGTCCTAGGGGCTCTATACCGGAAAATAACTGATCGGTTTTATCCCCATGCATTCTGAATGGAAAGCAATCCGTTCAGGATGTCTTCAGATCAGTCTTTTTGACTTTTCAGGACGGAGATAATACCGCAGCATTCAGTGGTTTTATCTCCAGCCCAAAAAAAAAAAAAAACACTTTCCTGAATTCCGGATTCGGCATTTTTTTCCATAGGAATGTATTAGTGCCAGATCCGGTATTCAAATTGTCGCATCGGGATCCTGATAAGTCTGAAAAATGCCTGATCAGTCAGAAGAAATGACATGCCTTTGCATACAGTTTGCCTGCCAGGATCAAACAACACAAGTGTGAAAGTACCCTTAGAAGAAGAGGACGACCAGCATTTTTATGTTGTGCTCTATGTAGCATGCAGTGATACAGGACAATGCCAACATAGTATAGGATGGCGCCTCTTATTACCAACCGCATGATGTCAGTGTTTACGCGACATACTGGATGAACCGGTATTCTGAAGCGGCTGACATCCAGGTGTTACATGGAGATTAGAGGGCGGCCCCGTGACTCACTGCCCCAGACAGAGGACAACTTGTCCTAAAAAGGACTGAGCGAGACGTCATCCCCAGAGAGCGCCCCCCTGTTAACTCAGTATGTGTGGACACTGCACAGTACCACTTCTCCTGTCCTGTATACTGGGTGTAATCCTCAGTATCTGCTCTTATTCTGTATATACACTGCACAGTACCACTTCTCCTGTCCTGTATACTGGGTGTAATCCTCAGTATCTGCTCTTATTCTGTATATATATACACTGCACAGTACCACTTCTCCTGTCCTGTATACTGGGTGTAATCCTCAGTATCTGCTCTTACTCTGTATATATACACTGCACAGTACCACTTCTCCTGTCCTGTATACCGGGTGTAATCCTCAGTATCTGCTCTTATTCTGTATATATATATACACTGCACAGTACCACTTCTCCTGTCCTGCATACTGGGTGTAATCCTCAGTATCTGCTCTTATTCTGTATATATACACTGCACAGTACCACTTCTCCTGTCCTGTATACTGGGTGTAATCCTCAGTATCTGCTCTTATTCTGTATATATACACACTGCACAGTACCACTTCTCCTGTCCTGTATACTGGGTGTAATCCTCAGTATCTGCTCTTATCCTGTATACATACACTGCACAGTACCACTTCTCCTGTCCTGTATACTGGGTGTAATCCTCAGTATCTGCTCTTATTCTGTATATATATATACACTGCACAGTACCACTTCTCCTGTCCTGTATACCGGGTGTAATCCTCAGTATCTGCTCTTATTCTGTATATATATACACTGCACAGTACTTCTCCTGTCCTGTATACCGGGTGTAATCCTCAGTATCTGCTCTTATTCTGTATATATATATACACTGCACAGTACCACTTCTCCTGTCCTGTATACTGGGTGTAATCCTCAGTATCTGCTCTTATTCTGTATATATATATACACTGCACAGTACCACTTCTCCTGTCCTGTATACCGGGTGTAATCCTCAGTATCTGCTCTTATTCTGTATATATAGACACTGCACAGTACTACTTCTCCTGTCCTGTATACTGGGTGTAATCCTCAGTATCTGCTCTTATTCTGTATATATATACACTGCACAGTACCACTTCTCCTGTCCTGTATACCGGGTGTAATCCTCAGTATCTGCTCTTATTCTGTATATATAGACACTGCACAGTACTACTTCTCCTGTCCTGTATACTGGGTGTAATCCTCAGTATCTGCTCTTATTCTGTATATATACACTGCACAGTACCACTTCTCCTGTCCTGTATACCGGGTGTAATCCTCAGTATCTGCTCTTATTCTGTATATATACACTGCACAGTACCACTCCTCCTGTCCTGTATACCGGGTGTAATCCTCAGTATCTGCTCTTATTCTGTATATATATACACTGCACAGTACCACTTCTCCTGTCCTGTATACTGGGTGTAATCCTCAGTATCTGCTCTTATTCTGTATATATATACACTGCACAGTACCACTTCTCCTGTCCTGTATACCGGGTGTAATCCTCAGTATCTGCTCTTATTCTGTATATATATACACTGCACAGTACCACTTCTCCTGTCCTGTATACTGGGTGTAATCCTCAGTATCTGCTCTTATTCTGTATATATATACACTGCACAGTACCACTTCTCCTGTCCTGTATACTGGGTGTAATCCTCAGTATCTGCTCTTATTCTGTATATATATACACTGCACAGTACCACTTCTCCTGTCCTGTATACTGGGTGTAATCCTCAGTATCTGCTCTTATTCTGTATATATATACACTGCACAGTACCACTTCTCCTGTCCTGTATACTGGGTGTAATACTCAGTATCTGCTCTTATTCTGTATATATACACTGCACAGTACCACTTCTCCTGTCCTGTATACCGGGTGTAATCCTCAGTATCTGCTCTTATTCTGTATATATATACTCTGCACAGTACCACTTCTCCTGTCCTGTATATATACACACTGCACAGTACCACTTCTCCTGTCCTGTACACTGGGTGTAATCCTCAGTATCTGCTCTTATTCTGTATATATATACACTGCACAGTACCACTTCTCCTGTCCTGTATACCGGGTGTAATCCTCAGTATCTGCTCTTATTCTGTATATATATACACTGCACAGTACCACTTCTCCTGTCCTGTATACCGGGTGTAATCCTCAGTATCTGCTCTTATTCTGTATATATATACACTGCACAGTACCACTTCTCCTGTCCTGTATACCGGGTGTAATCCTCAGTATCTGCTCTTATTCTGTATATATATATACACTGCACAGTACCACTTCTCCTGTCCTGTATACTGGGTGTAATCCTCAGTATCTGCTCTTATTCTGTATATATATATACACTGCACAGTACCACTTCTCCTGTCCTGTATACTGGGTGTAATCCTCAGTATCTGCTCTTATTCTGTATATATACACACTGCACAGTACCACTTCTCCTGTCCTGTATACTGGGTGTAATCCTCAGTATCTGCTCTTATTCTGTATATATACACTGCACAGTACCACTTCTCCTGTCCTGTATACCGGGTGTAATCCTCAGTATCTGCTCTTACTCTGTATATATACACTGCACAGTACCACTTCTCCTGTCCTGTATACTGGGTGTAATCCTCAGTATCTGCTCTTATTCTGTATATATACACTGCACAGTACCACTTCTCCTGTCCTGTATACCGGGTGTAATCCTCAGTATCTGCTCTTATTCTGTATATATACACTGCACAGTACCACTTCTCCTGTCCTGTATACGGGTGTAATCCTCAGTATCTGCTCTTATTCTGTATATATACACTGCACAGTACCACTTCTCCTGTCCTGTATACTGGGTGTAATCCTCAGTATCTGCTCTTATTCTGTATATATACACTGCACAGTACCACTTCTCCTGTCCTGTATACTGGGTGTAATCCTCAGTATCTGCTCTTATTCTGTATATATATACACTGCACAGTACCACTTCTCCTGTCCTGTATACGGGTGTAATCCTCAGTATCTGCTCTTATTCTGTATATATATACACTGCACAGTACCACTTCTCCTGTCCTGTATACTGGGTGTAATCCTCAGTATCTGCTCTTATTCTGTATATATATACACTGCACAGTACCACTTCTCCTGTCCTGTATACTGGGTGTAATCCTCAGTATCTGCTCTTATTCTGTATATATATACACTGCACAGTACCACTTCTCCTGTCCTGTATACTGGGTGTAATCCTCAGTATCTGCTCTTATTCTGTATATATATACACTGCACAGTACCACTTCTCCTGTCCTGTATACTGGGTGTAATCCTCAGTATCTGCTCTTATTCTGTATATATATACACTGCACAGTACCACTTCTCCTGTCCTGTATACTGGGTGTAATCCTCAGTATCTGCTCTTATTCTGTATATATATACACTGCACAGTACCACTTCTCCTGTCCTGTATACTGGGTGTAATCCTCAGTATCTGCTCTTATTCTGTATATATATACACTGCACAGTACCACTTCTCCTGTCCTGTATACTGGGTGTAATCCTCAGTATCTGCTCTTATTCTGTATATATATACACTGCACAGTACCACTTCTCCTGTCCTGTATACTGGGTGTAATCCTCAGTATCTGCTCTTATTCTGTATATATATACACTGCACAGTACCACTTCTCCTGTCCTGTATACTGGGTGTAATCCTCAGTATCTGCTCTTATTCTGTATATATACACTGCACAGTACCACTTCTCCTGTCCTGTATACTGGGTGTAATCCTCAGTATCTGCTCTTATTCTGTATATATACACTGCACAGTACCACTTCTCCTGTCCTGTATACTGGGTGTAATCCTCAGTATCTGCTCTTATTCTGTATATATACACTGCACAGTACCACTTCTCCTGTCCTGTATACTGGGTGTAATCCTCAGTATCTGCTCTTATTCTGTATATATACACTGCACAGTACCACTTCTCCTGTCCTGTATACTGGGTGTAATCCTCAGTATCTGCTCTTATTCTGTATATATACACTGCACAGTACCACTTCTCCTGTCCTGTATACTGGGTGTAATCCTCAGTATCTGCTCTTATTCTGTATATATACACTGCACAGTACCACTTCTCCTGTCCTGTATACTGGGTGTAATCCTCAGTATCTGCTCTTATTCTGTATATATACACTGCACAGTACCACTTCTCCTGTCCTGTATACTGGGTGTAATCCTCAGTATCTGCTCTTATTCTGTATATATACACTGCACAGTACCACTTCTCCTGTCCTGTATACTGGGTGTAATCCTCAGTATCTGCTCTTATTCTGTATATATACACTGCACAGTACCACTTCTCCTGTCCTGTATACTGGGTGTAATCCTCAGTATCTGCTCTTATTCTGTATATATATACACTGCACAGTACCACTTCTCCTGTCCTGTATACTGGGTGTAATCCTCAGTATCTGCTCTTATTCTGTATATATATACACTGCACAGTACCACTTCTCCTGTCCTGTATACTGGGTGTAATCCTCAGTATCTGCTCTTATTCTGTATATATATACACTGCACAGTACCACTTCTCCTGTCCTGTATACTGGGTGTAATCCTCAGTATCTGCTCTTATTCTGTATATATACACTGCACAGTACCACTTCTCCTGTCCTGTATACTGGGTGTAATCCTCAGTATCTGCTCTTATTCTGTATATATATACACTGCACAGTACCACTTCTCCTGTCCTGTATACTGGGTGTAATCCTCAGTATCTGCTCTTATTCTGTATATATACACTGCACAGTACCACTTCTCCTGTCCTGTATACTGGGTGTAATCCTCAGTATCTGCTCTTATTCTGTATATATACACTGCACAGTACCACTTCTCCTGTCCTGTATACTGGGTGTAATCCTCAGTATCTGCTCTTATTCTGTATATATATACACTGCACAGTACCACTTCTCCTGTCCTGTATACTGGGTGTAATCCTCAGTATCTGCTCTTATTCTGTATATATATACACTGCACAGTACCACTTCTCCTGTCCTGTATACTGGGTGTAATCCTCAGTATCTGCTCTTATTCTGTATATATATACACTGCACAGTACCACTTCTCCTGTCCTGTATACTGGGTGTAATCCTCAGTATCTGCTCTTATTCTGTATATATATACACTGCACAGTACCACTTCTCCTGTCCTGTATACTGGGTGTAATCCTCAGTATCTGCTCTTATTCTGTATATATATACACTGCACAGTACCACTTCTCCTGTCCTGTATACTGGGTGTAATCCTCAGTGTGCAGGAGCCACTGGTCGGGTGTGGTTGTGTGTGGAGGAGCTCCTGCTGATTGCTAACGAGACTTCCAGGGATTTTTCCAGCTATCCCAGCCCAGGCCCTGCCTCTCTCTCCCCAGGGAGCTGGTAGGGTTCTGGGCTATGAAGCGATTCAAGACCCAGGATCCTGCTTCCCGGGGTAGGCCGGCGGGAGGTAGGGGAGGTGAGCTACCGGCCTCAGTTCCATCTTCCGCCCCGGGGGTCAGAAGATCCAGCAGGAGTCGTGGTGCAGCGGCCCCTGCAGCCCCCGGAGGTGAAGCCGTGTCCATCGCCGGCGGTTCCAGGAGGGCGGACAGTAGCCCTCCAAGAGGTACGCGGAGTGCTCCTGGGGATGGGCCGGTTCCGGTTGAGGCTGACTGGGGCAACATGAAGCCCCGGGAACTAATCGCCGTTTACAGCTCCCGGATCGCGGCCTACCTCCAGGAGTTCGAGGAGGCGAATAGGACCCTCAAGAAGGTGAGGGAGCAACTAAGGCTTGAGAGGGGGAAGGTGGATAAAGCGGCCAGAAAAAACAAGCCGGAAATATCAAGGAAAATAAAAGGCTTAAAAGAGATTGTTAAAGAGCTGCAGGAAAGAATGGGGGCCATTCTGGAGAACAGTGGCCCCTTTAAGGAGAAGCTCATGAACGATCAAAGGTTTAATGAAATGGCTGGAAACCAGAAACAGCAAGAAGATGACTCCTCTGGTGAAGAGGAAGAGTCGGACATGGGGGGGCAACCTGCGGAAACTGGCATCACCGCAGAGCAGGTGCGCCTGCCCCCCACTAGTTCTGATGAAGAAATAGACTTCAGTGAGAGCAGCGGAGTTGGGGGGCAGCTTATGGCCGAGATACGCCACCTGGAGTCCCCCAAAATTCGTGAGGACATTTGCTTTGGAAATGAATTACCGGAAGATGAGCCAATAGGAAAGAAGAGAAAGGCAAAGACATTAAAGCCAGAGGTGAGGTATGTCTATGTGACCCACCCTGCGTGCCCTGGGCCAGCTGAAAAGCCAGCTCAGGGCACGAACCCCACCATCCTCCCTGGCCCGGTCTCTGTTGTGGGACCGGTGCGTAGGAGTGGGGAGACAGACGTGGCAAAGATGGCGCAGGACGCCGTCCCTGTTTGCGGTAACAGGGGCGGTGAGGAAAAGCAGGAGGGGCCAGACAGGAAGGCTCCCGGGGCGAGTGGCGAGGGGGGCATGGTTGGTGGTCGGGTGGCTCCGCCCACCTCTGCTGGGGCACTGGACAAGTGCCAGGTGGAGGAGCGTCGGGGCGATGTGGCTGCCACTGCCCCCCTTGCAGAGGTCGTTGCCGGGATCCCTGTCCTGGGGTCTGCGTCCTCTGCCCCGGTCTGCTTCGCCGCTCCCGTGCGCCCTGAAGTCCCCCCTGCCAGTTTTGGCATGGCGGCGGGGGACGGGGGGGCAGGGGTGGTGGGGGTGGCTGTGGGTGGAGGGGGTGCGGCCGCGGGTACAGCGGTGTCCCGATCCGGAGTTGCAGGGGGAGGGTGCGAGGTGGCTGCCTCCGCCCCTCCCAAGTTGTGTGCCCAAGTCCTTGCCGGGGTTCCAGTCTCCTCTGCCCCGGACTGCTCCGCTTCAGTCCCTTCCGCTGGTATTTTCGTGGCGGCGGGGAGTGGAGGCGCAGTGGGAGTGGTCGGGGGTGGGGCTTCGGATATCCACAAAGGAGCTAAGAGCAGCGTGTGTGTAGGCAGAGAGGGAGGGGGCGGTCCTGGTGCGAGTGTGGTGCGCACCGCCCCTCCCTCCTGCGCTGTCCGTCAAGTGGATAAGGCCGGCGTGGCTGGGACCAGTGGTTCTACAGCCCGCCGGCCCGAAAAATCCGGAAAGACTGTTAACAATGTGTCCAGCAAGGAAATGATGGACAAAACGAATAACGTGACCTCTGTCCCCTCTGGCCCAGCAGTGTGTGTGGGTGGAGGGGAGAGTGCGGTAGTGGCCACTGAAGAAGTGGTCACTTGTGTGAATACAGTTTTTGTTAGTGGTGTTGCCCCGGGCCCTGATGGAGGGGTGAATGTTGGAGGTCGGCCGACCACTGTACAAGTGGCCGGTGCGCCTCATGTAGCCCCTTCAGGGGGGTCTGGAGTGACACCTGCTGTAGATAGGTCTGGGGGGGGTGGGGGTGGGCCCGGTCCGGCTGCCCCTCCTGCGTCGGTTACGCCTGGCAGAAGTTATGCTGGTGTGGTCGCCGGCGCGGGGGGGGAGGGGCGGCCCCCATTGTCCTCCCCATTACCAATGTCTGGTGACGGTAACTTGCAGCGGCAACTTCTAGAGGCTCTTAGGAGAGGGGAGAATTCCATTACAGTAGGGGGGCAGCAGGTGGATCTATCCTTCTGGATAGACAGGCATGGCCTGCGTGCCTTCCGAGAGCAAGGCGGGGGCGAGACCACCTGGTCCTCACCCACAACCGGCCCTGGGTCAGCCAGACGGAATGTTGTCTGTCTGAAATGGAGAGGCAATGAAGCGTGCCCTACCAGGAAGAGGGTGGCGGAGCTTCTCTTTCAGATGGGCATCAGGGCATGTGACATCTTTGCCCTGATACATCCGTATGGCACCCGGGAGTTTGATGTCAGTTTTGCCCGGCCAGAGGGTCTTGAACTTTTCTGGTCTGGGTATGAACTGGCAAAAGACCAGCCGGACTGGCAGGGTTTTTTTGTGCAAGCGATAACCCGCCAGAATGAGGTCAAGAAAGTGACCGTTCTGACCCGTAACGAGTCACTTTCTTGTGTTGACATCTTGACCTGGTTGAGCAGGTACGGGGACGTCCAGGGTCTTCCTAGCAAGAACCTGGATGAGTTTGGCATCTGGTCGGGTGCCTGGACTTTTCAGATTAAGTTGAAACATTCAGGGGGGTCGGTTTCCCACATACCGTCATCTGCTTTCCTTGGTCGGGATAGGATCATGGTGTTCTACAGGGGGCAGCCTAAGCTGTGTTACAAGTGCGGCAGCCCTTCGCACTTCAGCGCCAGCTGCCGAGTGCAGAGGTGCGCGTTGTGCGGGGGTGAAGGCCATCTAGCTGCATCTTGTGGGCAGATTAGATGCAACCTGTGTGGTGAGCTAGGGCACCCGTTCAGTCGTTGCCCTCGCTCTGTCGCCAACGTGGCTCGTGCACGAGCAGAGGCGAGCCGGGAGGCCCCCACTGCCGAGGCGAGTGCTGGCGAAGGCGACAGGGCAGTGGGGTCGATGAAGAGAAAAGAAAGCCCGTCCCAGCAGAGACGGAGGGAGAGGCGTCAAATGGAGAGGGGGCAGGTGGAACCCCCTCCTGGGGTGATGCCTGTGCCCTCCCAAGAGAATGCCTCTCCTAGAGCTGAGACCCTGGGGGATATCGAGGTGAATGAGGAACTCACGAGACTAGACCGTTCCGAGGTGACTCTGTCCTCTTGCTACGAGAGTGCAACAGAGGAGAGTGAGACAGAGTCTAAAAGAACAAGAAGGAAACGTCTGACCAAAAAAAGATCTAGCCCGGCTAGAGTGCCTGTGGAAGGCAAAGCCAGCTCCCCCCTGGACCTCTCTAATCCTGACTCTCTTCCCCTGGATCTTTCCAACCGGTACCTCACCTTGGATGAGATCTCTTCTTCCGGGGAGGAGGTTGAAGGTGGGGAGCCGGAGGGGCAAGAGAAGGAGCCTCTGGAAGGGCCCGCGCCTCCCTCCGGTGAGGATGCAAGGTCCTCGGGAGGTGGGGCGGGTCCAGACGCTGGTAATGGGAATGACAAGGGTGGTGCGAAGGGGGAGGCGGTGGTGACTAATGAGATGGACACCACTGTCTCTCTCAAAAGAGATCGTGCCACCTTAGGGGGTAGCCCCAAGAGGGGTAAGAAAAAGAACAAGAAGGGGAAGGGAAGGAAGAAGGCCGTCTAACTTAATCACTCTGTATGGCGGCACTCACTCCGTTGACGCTGGCGACCATTAATGTCGCCAGTATTAAATCGGATGCGGCTAGGTTTGCAGCCTTTGATTTTCTCAGCCGGGTTGAAGCTGACATTTTATTTTTGCAAGAGACCAGGCTGCCAGATTTGGCGGCTGTGTATAAAGCAAAAAAGGAGTGGAGGCGTGGTCCATCATATTGGTCTCTTGCGGCTGAGCCGTATAGCGGAGTGGCGGTTCTTTTTACCGCACCAGTAGAAAGCCGACGAGTGATTGAGTTAGAAATGGGGAGGTGTTTGATTTTAGATGTCCTCATGAAGGGTCAAGAGCTTCGCCTGATAAACATCTATGGTCCCCAAACCAGGTGGGATCGGAAGCGTCTCTTTATGAGGATCAAACCTTTCCTTTTTACGAGTCGGCAGGTGGTCTTTGGCGGGGACTTTAATACAGTCACAAGGTCCCAAGACCGGGGAGGCGCCAGAAACCGGCTGGCTTATGATAGTGTATCCCTGAATAGCATAGCTAGCGAGGCTCGCCTGGTGGATGTCCACATTAGGCACACCCCAGGCCACGGTGGTTTCACTTATTATAGAGGTAGTCAGATTAGGTCTAGAATAGACAGGTTTTATTTAAAGGAGGAGACTACTTTTTCACCTTTAGAGGTGGTAGAGGTGGAATTCTCTGATCACTGTATGATTATGTTCTCTTTGAATGTTGCAGAATCCCCCCAAATGGGAAGAGGCTATTGGAAGCTAAATTCGGCCCTCCTGGAGGAAGCAGAGGTGAGACAATCCTTTAAGGACTTCCTTCAGAGTCAGGTAGAGTTGCTGGATCTTTGTGACACTAAGTCTGAGTGGTGGGAGATATTCAAAGATCGGGTGGCAAAATTCTTCCGCCAGCTCTCGAGCCTCAGGTCTCTGGACAAGTACCGCTTGTATCAGGGTCTGAGGAGGAAACTCGAACAACTGGTCTCGACTGGAGGTAGCCGAGAGGATATCTCCAGGGTGAAATCTTTGCTTAAGAGGTGCCAGTACGATAGGCACACATCTTTGGTTTTTGAGAGGGATTTCGGGAAGTACCGCTCGCCCGACCCTTACAGAAACTGTAAGATGTCAGTGAAAAGTAAGTTGGTGACGGGACTGGTCGATGGTACGGGATCTCTGGATAGGTCCAGATCAGGGATCTTGGAAATCGTCAAGTCCTTCTACTCGTGCCTCTTGAGGAAGAAGGATCTGAATCGGGACAGGATTTCGGCTTTCCTGGCTGAAACCATCCCTGAGTCAAGAGTAGACCTCTCTCTTGGCGTTTTGATAGAAGAAATCAGAGAAGAGGAAGTCAGCCTGGCGATCGAAGGGCTTGCCCTAAAGAAGTCGCCAGGCCCGGATGGCTTAACATCCGAGTTTTATAAGACCTTTAAGGACTCCTTGGTTCCCCTCTTGACTAAGGTATTCAATGAGTGCCTTTCCTCGGGTGCTCTGCCGAAGTCAATGAGGAGGTCAGCTCTGATCCTTATATCAAAGGGTAAAGATCCGAGCCGTATTGAGAATTGGCGTCCCATAGCGCTTCTCAATACGGACAGAAAGATCCTGGCCAAGATACTGTTTAAACGGTTGGTGCAGTTTGCGCCCCGGCTCCTTTCAGAGACCCAACATTGCTCGGTTCCAGGCCGAAGCACGTTTAGTGCTGTGCTCGGTGTCCGAGAGGCAGTGGAGCAGAGTAGGGCGGGTAACTGGAAGGGGTACATGCTGGCTTTAGATCAGGCAAAGGCTTTTGATCGGGTTGACCACGAGTACCTCTGGGCAGTCCTTCTGAAATATGGCCTGCCGGGGGGGTTTGTCGATTGGTTAAAGATCTTGTATGCAGGGGCAGAGAGTTTCCCTCTGGTGAACGGTTGGTCTGGCAGCCCTTTTGAGGTCGGGTCTGGAGTCCGCCAGGGTTGTCCATTGAGCCCGCTCTTATACGTGTTTGCGATTGATCCTTTTATTAGGAGGATTGATCGAGGACCGTTGGCGGGAGTCAGGATGAGTCTGGAGGAGCCAGAAGCCACTCTGAGGGTGGTGGCGTATGCCGATGACGTCACTGTTTTCGTGTCCTCGGGAGGGGAGGCGGAATACGTGATGTCGGAGGTAGAACGCTACTCGGAAGTTTCCGGGTCCGTGATTAACCGGGATAAGTGTGAGAGTCTCTGGCTGGGAGGGGGTGATCCATCTTTCGGTCTCCCGGACACCCTCCCAGAGCCCCAGTCGTCAGCCAAAGTCCTAGGCGTTCAATTCGGCCATGGGGATTATCCCACCCAAAATTGGGACAGCAGGCTCACGATCGCCGCTCAGAAGGTTGACCAGTGGAAGGGTTGGTCTTTGACCCTCAGGGAAAGGGTGAACCTGATCAAGACTTACCTTCTCCCTTTGCTTATCTATTTGGCCAGTGTATGTGTCTTGCCAGAACCTCTCTGGACTCGGGTTTACAGTCTGTTCTTTCAACTGTTATGGGGGAATAGGCTGAACCTAGTCAAGAGAGAGGTGACATACCGTACGAGGAGATTAGGGGGGTTGGGTATGGTCAACCCAGTGGTGTTCCTCGTGAACACCTTTGTTAAGATCAACCTGGCAAACCTCTGGAAAGAGAGGGCTCCTCCGTGGGTAGTCTCTTGCAGGGGTTGGTTTCGGCCTTTCTTCCAGGAGTGGGAGACAGGAGGGCAAGTGAAGGATTTGCGTACACCTCACGGATATCTTCCGGCTTATGTCACCCCGATTCTGAAGGTGATCCGCCGGTGGGGTTTGGGAGTGAGGGAAATCAAGACCCAGTCAAGGAGATCCCTTGATGAGAGGGTCTTGTTGACCCACTTCCGAAAGCCCCTGGCCCTTAAGGATTGCCCAAGCCGGGATCTAGACAGGGGTTTACAGTTGTTAAATTCGGCAAGGATCCCCTTGAAGTTTTGGGACTTGGCTTGGCGCTGCTTTCACGGGAAGCTGTATGTAAGGGGCAACTTGAGGTATAGGAACTCTGATGAAAGGGGTTGTCCCCGGGAGGAGTGTGGCGACATACTGGAAAGTATGGAGCACTTCCTGCTTCAGTGTCCCTTTAATACAGAGGTATACAAACGGGTGGGCGCATCCATTGGCTGGCCTAGGCTAGCCAACCTCTCCTATGCGGAATGGGCTTATGGAGCATTCAAAGGTTTGGGAAGAAGGGACCCATGCACAGCTTTTGTAGTTAGCATAGTGGTCAGGTACTTCACATGGAACGCACGGTGTTTAGTTTCAACCCAGCAGAAAGTCCTCCCTGTGGAAGAAGTGTGTAGGAACATTCTAGGTGACCTGGCGAAGGTTCGCTCTCTTGAGTGCGAGAAGGTGGGTACGGATGGGGTCTCTTACCTCTGGAGAGGCTTCACCTTTGATGTACCTTAGCCTCAGTAGCACTTTTCCTGGTGTTGGGCTGAGGCTTTCACATTAGGTTTTTGTTTTGTATTTAAGATGAGTTTTTGAAGAAAGGTTTGCAAATGACTGAACTTGGGCCTTCGGGTGGATTTTAATATTGGTTTGTATAGATAGATATGGTTGTTATAAGATGTATATATTGTATGATAGGGTAAGTGGGGTGTAGTTAGGTTGGGTGGGATGGGGTGGGGGGGGGTTCATATTTATTTATTTATTTTTTCGTGTGGGGAGGCCTGCATCCAGCCCTGGACTATGCGGACATAGGAGGACATGAGGCGAGGGGCTGGGTGTGGGTGGTGGAGGAAGGGCTGGCCTCATGGAGGGACAAGAGGCGGGGGTTGGCCCTGGGTGAAGGTGATGGGATAGATAGATTAGTAGGGTTAGTATAGGTTTGTTTTTTCTCGTATATGTGTGTGTATAACAAAAAAATACAAAAAAAAAAAAATATATAAAAAAAAAAAAAAAAATATAAAAATATATAAAACAAAAAAAAAAAAAAAATATATATAAAAAAAAAAAAAAAAAAAAAATGATGTGTGTATGTATGTGTGTGTGTATATGTATGTGTATGTATATATATATGTATATATGGTATATTATTATTGTGACAAGTTGTTATTTTCTGTTAGAAACAATTTGTATATAGTCGGGGTTCAGCCGGATCGGATGTTTACGTTAGGCTAGGTTTCATTTCTCTTTTTAGTAGGTATGAATGAGATAGTCTGCATGGAGCTGGGCCAGTAGGGTAAGTGTATATACTTGTTTTATATATTGTTTTATATATTGTTTGGAAATTTTATGGCAAATTTTTTGTATTTTTGTATAAAATTAAAAGAGTTCCTCAGTATCTGCTCTTATTCTGTATGTATATACACTGCACAGTACCACTTCTCCTGTCCTGTATACTGGGTGTAATCCTCAGTATCTGCTCTTATTCTGTATATATACACTGCACAGTACCACTTCTCCTGTCCTGTATACGGGTGTAATCCTCAGTATCTGCTCTTATTCTGTATATATACACTGCACAGTACCACTTCTCCTGTCCTGTATACCTGGGTGTAATCCTCAGTATCTGCTCTTATTCTGTATATATATACACTGCACAGTACCACTTCTCCTGTCCTGTATACTGGTTGTAATCCTCAGTATCTGCTCTTATTCTGTATATATGTACACTGCACAGTACCACTTCTCCTGTCCTGTATACTGGGTGTAATCCTCAGTATCTGCTCTATTCTGTATATATGCACACTGCACAGTACCACTTCTCCTGTCCTGTATACCGGGTGTAATCCTCATTATCTGCTCTTATTCTGTATATATGCACACTGCACAGTACCACTTCTCCTGTCCTGTATACTGGGTGTAATCCTCAGTATCTGCTCTTATTCTGTATATAATAGACAGTGCACAGTACCACTTCTCCTGTCCTGTATAACTGGTGTAATCCTCAGTATCTGCTCTTATTCTGTATATATGCTACACTGCACAGTACCACTTCTCCTGTCCTGTATACCGGGTGTAATCCTCAGTATCTGCTCTTATTCTGTATATATACACTGCACAGTACCACTTCTCCTGTCCTGTATACTGGGTGTAATCCTCAGTATCTGCTCTTATTCTGTATATATACACTGCACAGTACCACTTCTCCTGTCCTGTATACCGGGTGTAATCCTCAGTATCTGCTCTTATTCTGTATATATGACACTGCACAGTACCACTTCTCCTGTCCTGTATACTGGGTGTAATCCTCAGTATCTGCTCTTATTCTGTATATACACTGCACAGTACCACTTCTCCTGTCCTGTATACCGGGTGTAATCCTCAGTATCTGCTCTTATTCTGTATATATACACTGCACAGTACCACTTCTCCTGTCCTGTATACTGGGTGTAATCCTCAGTATCTGCTCTTATTCTGTATATATACACTGCACAGTACCACTTCTCCTTCCCTGTATACCGTGTGTAATCCTCAGTATCTGCGCTTATTCTGTATATACACTGCACAGTACCACTTCTCCTGTCCTGTATACCGGTGTAATCCTCAGTATCTGCTCTATTCTGTATAATATATACACTGCAACAGTACCACTTCTCCTGTCCTGTATACGGGTGTAATCCTCAGTATCTGCTCTTATTCTGTATATATACACTGCCAGTACCACTCTCCTGTCCTGTATACGGGT